>NW_027189148.1:218791-339468 GCF_040958095.1 Procambarus clarkii | reverse complement strand
CCGGTGGCGATGGCTGGCTCGACGAATCGCTGGTTTGCGTTTGGGAGCTGGCTCCCCATTGGCTGGTAGTAGCAGTGGGACGTCCTCCCGGAGCTCCGGGAAGATGGCGGCTTGGGCGTTGAAACCTGAAGTAGAGGTGGTCGCTGATTGGCTTGTTGCTTCAGAGGTACTGGCTCCGGTTGAAGATGTGGATTTCTCCATGTTTTTAATAGCGTTTTGTCTGTGAGGACAATGTATGGAGATTGCTGGATGATCGCCTTTGCACAGCAAGCAGCATAGTGTTTCAGACTTGCAGATGGAGTAATGGTGGTCAGCTGAGCAGAGGCTACACTTCTGAATCCGCTGGGTGATGGCCGGCGCCGAAAAATTTTTGCTTATATACGCCGTCTCGAGGCGCTTGCTCGAGCGCCATTGGCTGCTCGACTCGCCTACGTCACCCCGTTGCCCTCCCCTCCTTCCTCTGGCTGCAGCCAACAGGCGGCTCACCTCAATCACTATTATCGCTGATTTTGCTCTATCTATTTTTTGGATTTGTGCAAAAGTCATTTCACAGGGACGTGAAACAGACGAGTAGGCAACTGCAGTTTTGAAAGCGTTGTGAGAAAGCCGTGTCTACTCGACCACAAGCGTAAAGTAAGGGCAGGCAGGAGTTGCAATGCTACTAGTACGTCCGCTTGATGGGATATAGTCGGGAAATCGTGCGGGCATTCGTTTCAGTAGTGCAGCTGCACTAGAAGCCCTTTTCACCACAACGTCGACCACTGCACTCGAGGCAAAGGGGCTAACACTCCTGCCTCCCCTCCAGTTCCAGGCTGTAAAACAGTATTCATACACAGAGTGAGTGCCATCATCGCCGAACAGCCCATCACTGAGATCGTGAAGAGCATAAACGCTCTGAACCGGTCTCTCACAGCCATCTCGGCCCACCTCATCCAGCAGGGTGAAAGCGGGAGGCCAACCCTCAAAGTCACCCTCAAGACTCCAGCAGAGGCTACTCTCGCGGCCGACAACGGACTCAGATGCTGTGGAGTGGCCTGCACACCCCACCAGATCACCAGGCAGCGTTACTTCCGCCTTCGTCAATGTTTTCGGTGTTATCAATACACCCACTACGCCCAGAAGTGCCCAAACAGGCTGCAGAAATGCAGCATTTGTACTGGAGAACACCATCACAGGACCTGCACAGCCACCATCAAGCGCTGTCTACTTTGCAACGGAGAACACACAGCCGTCTCTCAAGATTGCCCACCAGGCAGGAAGAAATAGCGAAAATGATCGACGCCAGACCTCGAAATCCTACTCCAAGAATGAAATCTTTCAACATTCAAGCAGAAGCCTTCCAGCACTCCCGACAAGTGGCGCCGCGAGCGGCGCACAACTCAACTACTGGACCAGCAGCTCCCGCGCCAGCCACTCAAGGTCACAGACAACACCTCTCAACCCAGCCAGCCAGCCGTCCTCACTCACGCCGCCTGCAGCCACCCCTGATAGCACTGTTGCAGCCCTGATACACTTCGCAACGGCGCTCTCAGGCGAAGATCTCAGACTACGTTATGAATTACTGAAGGAACTGTACAAGGAGAACAACCTACCATCGTTTGTGATACCAGAGGCCATGTTCACCTCCCGCTCTACTACAACAGAGGCCAACCCTACACCAGCCACTCCTGCAAACCCGACTACGGCAAACGACAGCTCCCCGACGGCTTCTCAACCGATCTCAACATCTGCTGAATCAGCAACTGTCATCGCACCTGAACCCAAAGTGACTACCAGCATAGCAGCCCCGAAAATGTTCAACCCATACACTACTGTCATGAGTTTTGTCGAAGAAACACCGACCCGAGAATGCAAGAATTCCACGTACCACTGCGGGACCCAGTATATGAACACGAGGACGGGGACGGCTGCGAATTGTCAGAATTCGACAATGAATCGGTCTCCCCAGTAAGCCTAGATGGTCTGCGATCCCCACGCAGATTCCTGATTCACGACCCCAAGGACACAGAAGAACCATTGTCAATCCTGGACGTGGAAGCACGAACAATAACGAAAAAACACAGAAACGGCGAGGAAACTGTTACCAGGGTAGTAACTGACATGAAAACCCTGATGTACAACAGCGTATGGCGAGCAGCAAGAGAAGAACTGAACGATTATAAAGTAGTGACAAGACCCACACCTTCACCAAGCACGCCAACAGACCAAACTCCACGCAAGAGAACAAGGAAGAATAACAAGCCTAGCTTCAACACCAGACTCGCCCGAAGGTAGCCGCCTTCACCCCCCCCCCCTCTTTAGGGGTATAGGGACCTAATTTTGCTCGTTTTGAGGTGGTGGAACCCCTGCAAGCTTCGGAGCAGACCAACGTGCAAGACAGAAGACGGAAGACTCCAGCTTCAAAGAAGAAAGAAGACTTCAGCTTCAAAGAAGAAAGAAGACTTCAACTCCTAAGAAGAAAGAAGACTCCACACGTCATGAGGAAAGAAGACCTCACACCGCCGCCCCTCCCTCGGGACCCTGCCAGCCAAGCCTAAGCCGACCAGGTGTTCAAGTAGCCTCATATTCAGCCGCGCAGCTGGGTCTAGCCCTGGCTCTATCTCTACAACTCCGACGCTTCCTCTCACCCAAGCTATTCTTCACCTATACCCACTTCAAAGCTCACCCGAAGGGTATCTTGTCCTATATTTAATTCGTTCGTTCGGCATTCGTCAATTCGATTCACACAACTTCAACACCATGACTGGACGCGGCAAGGGAGGCAAGGGACTCGGAAAGGGTGGCGCCAAGCGTCATCGTAAGGTGCTACGTGACAACATCCAGGGCATCACCAAGCCCGCTATTCGTCGCTTAGCTCGTCGTGGCGGCGTGAAGCGTATTTCGGGTCTCATCTACGAAGAGACCCGTGGCGTCCTGAAGGTGTTCCTCGAGAACGTCATCCGTGATGCTGTAACCTACACGGAACACGCCAAGAGGAAGACCGTCACTGCCATGGACGTGGTGTACGCTCTGAAGCGCCAGGGTCGTACCCTCTACGGATTCGGCGGATAAGAGCTTGGCTAATCCATCGATTCCACCCACCACCACCTCAAAACGGGACCTAATTAGGTCCCTATACTTTTTTACTGAAGGGCTTAATAGACGATAACATAAATTGTTTTGATATCAGCTAGCACATTGGGTCTTATGAAATCTATTTTTTATCCTCGCATGCTTAAAGGGACTCTGATTGGGGAGGGAGGGGGGGGGGGAAGGTTTGTTACGTTATATACTAGCAGAGCAGGATCATTGGTGGGGGGGGGGGGTGAGGGGGAGAGAGAGAGAGAGAGAGATCTTTCCCAACTCTTCCTTTTTACATGAGTGAGCTACCCGTTTTATTCATTTTATCCTTCTCAGAGCTGTTTTGATAGTATCCAAATGATGGTAAATGAAAAGGGAGGACACGAATATCTACCCAGAATTCAGGACTGGCAATCGATATGCATGTTTGAGTGCGAATCTTTTTCTCTCTCAACTTAGGTATACGTTTATGTCGTACCTAAAAGCGAGAACCACACTATTGGGACAAGTATGCAAGGCCCAATTTTCCTAACAAGCACAGTTAATTTTGTTATTTTCGAACATTTCTTTCCAAATTGGTTTATCCAATTAACAGTATTATATTAAGATCATGAATTGCTGGGTTAGGTTAGGTTAGGTTAGGTTAGGTTAGGTTAGCTTAGCTTAGGTTAGGTTAGGTTAGGTTAGGTTAGGTTAGCTTAGCTTAGCTTGGGTTAGCTTAGGTTAGGTTAGGTTAGCTTAGCTTGGGTTAGCATAGGTTAGGTTAGGTTTGATTACATTTCTATGTTAGATTTAACTCAAATTCAAAACAATTGCAGTCATTCGGCTTGTTAGTCAACTTGCCTCTAATAGGGGCAATTTGTCTAACAAGACTATTTAGTGTTATGTATATATATATATATATATATATATATATATATATATATATATAGCTTCAAGACTCCGAACCAATATAGAAGCATCAAGAGGAAGTGCTTGTGTTATGGGCCAATAGGCCTTCTGCAGTTACTTCCATTCTTATGTTTTTATTCCCATTGGTTCGTGTTTTATCTTGTGTAAATGTCAATCACCTCACCAAAAACTTTGGTACCATATCACCTCACCCATGTATGTGTGTATATATATATATATATATATATATATATATATATATATATATATATATATATATATATATATATATATATATATATATATATATATATATATATATATATATATATATATATATATATATAATATACAGAGTAAATCTACCCCAAAAGTAATGATTTATTTGTCTACAAAACTAAACTCTTTTTGGAATCATATGAGGCCCCTCCACTGAGGGGGGAGGCCTGGATGTTTATTGTCATGTGTATTCATGCTGCTTGCATGTCGTCGTTTATTTTGCCTTTGTTGTTTTCTTGACAGCTTTCTTTGCCTTGGGTGGTTTGGGAGATTTTGAAGCTCTCTTTATTTTGGGCTTTTTGTTCCCAACAACAAGCTGCTGCTGCTGCTGCTTCTTTTTCAAGGCTGTAGGTGGTTTGTTGCTTGTGGCGGCTTTCTTGGGAGTTACCACGGCCTTCTTTGCTGCTGTAGATGGTTTCTTGGTTGTGGTGGCTTTCTTGGGAGTTAGAACGGCCCTCTTCTCTGCTACGGCCAGCTTGAATGATCCACTAGCTCCACTTCCCTTGGTCTGAACAAGAATGCCGTCAGCCACTGCTTTCTTGAGAAATCTTCGGATGTAAATGGCGATCTTGGCAGCCTCGACTTTGTTGTTGGCAACAACGTACTTCTTGATTGCTTGTAGAGACGAGCCCTTACGGTCTTTGAGTGCTGCGACCGCGGCTAGAACCATTTGACTAGTTTTCGGGTGAGCAACCTGGACGCGAGGTTTCCTGGTGGTGGCCACCACAGCAGCAGCAGCCGCAGCCTTCTTGGTAGGCTTTGCTTCTACCATGATGATGATGAGATAACCAAGGTGATGAGAGACGCTCAGACAGTCACGGGGGAATGATGCTGCCGCCGCTTGAGCCGAACCTATTTATGTGCCGGCACGGTACAGAAGCTGCAACCTGGCAACTCGTCCACCAATCACGACGGTTGGTTTTACGGCTCCGAAACCTGGATCCCATATCTTCTCTAAAATAGAAGCATTTGTTCATGTTCTTTGTAAAAGTATCATAAAGCAGGACAGATGAGACAAATATCATAAAAACTGAAGAGCAGATGAGCACACACATGTATGTATTACAAAAGAAAATCCACAAATTCATTAGAAATTGGCAGGGTAGGCTGAGGAAGTAGGTAGATGTAAAATGTCTGTAAATGGCGAAAGAACATAAACCCAAGACTGAATAAACGATGTTAAATATCCATGCCAAGGAGACAAAAATATGTTAGGATACAATTACCATTAAGACACCACAAGAAGGTCCGTATCCTGCCGTGATGACTAAAAAGAGTTGGTTATTAGCCACAATGTGTAGGCAGTCTCATGCCAACGGCCATACCACGTTGAGAACACCGCTTCTCGTCCGATCAGCGAAGTTAAGCAACGTTGGGTTTGGTTAGTACTTGGATGGGTGACCGCCTGGGAACACCAAATGCTGTTGGCAATAATGTTTTTTGTTTTGTTTTGTTTTGTTTCGTTTGTTTTTGTTTGAATGGCTGGCTGGCTGGCTGGCTCCACGGGAAATTCACGGAGTTGTGTGGAATAAGGCCTGGTAAAATGAATTAATATGTATGTCATGTTTAAAACAAACTCGCTTAATATAGTGTGTGAGGCTTTATACAAAAACAAACAACCAAAACAAAACATGTTGTATATATATATATATATATATATATATATATATATATATATATATATATATATATATATATAGCTTAATCCGGGTTTGAACTCGCAACTCCAAGAATACGCATCACTTATATACACTTTACCACTGGACCACTGCAGGACACTTGATGCTGAGGTATCAATTTAATGACGTAAATGCCATTTCCACAAATAAATGATAATTTAAAAGTATTTGTATGTACAAATCTTTTCTGTTTAAAAGGCTACAATATCAGTTACTGATATAATTTGTGTTAATGTTTCTATACCCACAGGAAGGCATGTTTTTGCTTATATGTAAGGGGTACGGAGAAGGAATCCACAGACCATCATTCCCCTTCCCCCCCCCCCCCTCCCACCTACTACCACCACCACCACCACCACCACCACTACTCACCACCAATCACCACCAATCACCACCACCACCAATCACCACCAATCACCACCACCACACCTAACCGAAAACCCCCTAACACATCAACCCTCCCCCCAATCAACAGGCGAAATAATAACCCTCAAATGCCTGCCTGCCTGCCTGCCAGCCAGCCAATACTAACGGTCTTCTCAGAAAGAAAATCTCTTTGTATCTGTATTACTTGATGAAATGTATGATTCTAATAATGAAAATAAATTGTTATGTCGGTTGTATGAGCATAATGACCAATATGCACGTGATATGAATGAATTAAATAGTGTAGTTTTAAGTAATTAGGTTGTAGACACATTAAGCGGATATGATATTTGACGCGTCCAGAACTGGTGATTTTTGGTTTAGTTTTAAATGCACCACCACCACCACCACCACCATTGCTTCCCCAGAGCCTAATTAAGGACCGGTAAAAGGAGTCAATATGTATGTCATCTATAAAACCAAAGAATGAATAAAAACACACACACACACACCTACATAATAGTACTAGGAAGATTGTATGGCATAAAAAAAAAAAAAAGTACTCCCATTGGGTCGTTTGAACTCGCGACTTCCAAAACACCAGCCACACACCTTACCACCCAGCCACCATAGAGTTGGTATAATTGTGCAACTTTAGTTATAAAACTAAAGTTCTTATTGTCTCAAATCTTATTGTCTGTTCTATGAAAAGGCATGATGTAAATTATGTATTTTTTGAATGATTGAATTGTAGGCACATTAAGCGGATTCGATATTTGATATATCCAGAAAAGGTGATTTCTGTTCAGTTTTAAAATGCATCACCGTTAACGCTAAAGGACTGGTAAAACGACTCGATGTTTGTCATTTTTAAAATAAACACTAAAACTAGGCCCTTAACATATATAATGTTTGAATATAAATTGAATGCATATAAATACAAAGTGGGAGTGGCTGGCTGGCTGGCTGCCTGCCTGCCTGGCTGGCTGGCTGGCTGGTTGGCTGACTGGCTGGCTGCCTGGCTGCTGCCTGCCTGCCTGCCTGCCTGCCTGCCTGCCTGGCTGGCTGGCTGGCTGGCTGGCTGGCTGGCTGGCTGGCTGGCTGGCTGGCTGGCTGCCCGCCGCCCGCCCGCCCGCCCGCCCGCCCGCCCGCCCGCCTGCTTGCCTTGCCTTGCCTTGCCTTGCCTTGCCTTGCCTTGGCTGTCCTGTCCTGTTATTGCCTTGCCTTGCCTTGCCTTGCCTTGCCTTGCCCTGCCCTGCCTTGGCTGCAGCTGGCTGGCTGGCCGTAAATCAACTCTTAACAACACCACACCACACCATCACTCATCACCCATCACCCACCACCGGCCCCAGTCTCCCAGCCTCTCTTATATACCCGAGCAGGCCCTTTAAATTATTTGAATTGTTGCACTTCGGCCAATGGCACGATCGCTGCTGCTCAAACATATTCTGGTTCACAAGTATTATATATATATATATATATATATATATATATATATATATATATATATATATATATATATATATATATATATATATATATATATATATATATATATATATATATATATATATATATATATATTTATTCATGAAACACATTAAAACCTTGATCATTTATTCATTCGTTACGTCTAGTGAAGAATTGCTTTTGTTCATTTGTATGATTAAAAATTGATAGAATATGAATTCCTCGCTTAAAGTAAAATATAAAATATATATTGGATTTATATGATTGGTTAATATTCCAAGTGATGCTGAATATCCCCTATAATTTTGTTTTGTTTGTTTGTTTGTTATGTACACATTCCAAATGAAATCAATATAAATGTTATTATTAATGTTTGAAAGTTGATTGTCTACTTGAATCTCTCTATTAAAGTGTGTGTGGCTCCGGATGGAGCCTGGTTATGGTATTTGTCGTGGTGGGTGGCAGAAGTGCTTACTTCTTCTCTGTCTTCTTTGGCAAAAGAACTGCCTGAATGTTTGGAAGAACACCTCCCTGTGCAATGGTTACGCCAGACAGAAGTTTGTTGAGTTCTTCGTCGTTGCGGATGGCCAACTGCAAGTGACGTGGGATGATACGGGTCTTCTTGTTGTCACGTGCGGCGTTACCGGCGAGCTCCAGAACTTCGGCAGCGAGGTATTCCATGACGGCTGCCAGGTAGACAGGAGCGCCAGCACCGACGCGTTCGGCGTAGTTGCCCTTACGCAGCAGACGGTGAATTCTGCCCACGGGGAACTGAAGTCCGGCCCTGCTGGAGCGAGACTTTGACTTGCCCTTCACTTTGCCTCCCTTGCCGCGTCCTGACATTGCTGCTGCTGTTGTGGGTTTGTGGTGGTTTTATGCCGCCCCGCAGATCGAGCTTCGTGTTATATACCCCGCTCAGGATCAAGGGAGCCCGCCACTGACCAATCAGCGCGCTCCGCCACGCGACCCGCTCTGAGCTGAGTCGCGAGCGGGATATAAAAGGAAAGCTCGCCTCGCGCAAAAGTTCATTATTGTATCGCAACGCCAGCCAGCACGAGCATCATCATGCCACCCAAGGCATCTGGAAAGGCTGCCAAGAAGGCCGGAAAGGCCCAGAAGGCCATTGCCAAGGGCGATAAGAAAAAGAAGCGCAGGAGGAAGGAGAGCTACAGCATCTACATCTACAAAGTGCTGAAGCAGGTCCACCCCGACACTGGTATCTCTTCCAAAGCCATGTCGATCATGAACTCGTTCGTGAACGACATCTTCGAGCGCATCGCCGCCGAGGCTTCTCGCCTGGCCCACTACAACAAGCGTTCCACCATTACCAGTCGGGAGATCCAGACGGCTGTAAGGCTCCTGTTGCCCGGAGAACTGGCCAAGCACGCCGTCTCTGAGGGCACTAAGGCCGTCACCAAGTACACCTCCTCCAAGTAAACGGCTTACTTACTGCCCTGTGGTGGTGGCTTGGCCTCAAACCAACAAACTCGGCTCCATTGGAGCCACACTTTAATTTCTAAAGAGATTGTGAGTGTTAGACACCAATACTATTATAACAAAAACCTCTGTCACTGAAAGCAAATAGCTATAAAATGAGAATATTTATGAAACTGTCTGTGTGTGTTTCTCTCTCTCAGTGTCTGTCTGTCTGTCTGTCTGTCTGTCTGTCTGTCTGTCTGTCTGCCTGCCTGCCTGCCTGTCGTCTGTCTGTCTGTCTGTCTGTCTGTCTGTCTGTCTGTCTGTCTGTCTGTCTGTCTTGTCTGTCTTGTCTGTCTGTCTGTGTGTGTCTCTCTCTCTCTCTCTCTCTCTCTCTCTCTCTCTCTCTCTCTCTCTCTCTCTCTCTCTCTCTCTCTCTCTCTCTCTCTCTCTCTCTCTCTCTCAACACATATAAGCACTCGGTATCTTTTTTCTAGAGATTAGAGATTCATTGTTATGTTCCACATTAGGATTACTATGCAGGCCACCCTCTTAGGTTTGAAAATGTCAAGAAAACGGTTAATTTAAAATGTCATCTCCTAACTTAACAGATTAAGCCAGAGGACCGAAAACAGAATAAAACAGGACTGGACAGTATATGTCACTTATACAAGCTGCTTTTATTTCTAGTACAGTATGACAATTTTTATTTTGGGGGGGGGGGTGATCCTTGACAGTGCATAAGAGTGAAAAGCGACGGCGTTTTGTTTGTAAGAGAACAGGTTGTACTACAAATGACTTGATTTATTGATATCACATGTATGTATGACACCTAAATTATGCTAGGAATGTCTGAAATCTCCTTAGAAGGATATTTTGGCCCTGAGAAGGGCCGAGTTTGGTGTATACTAGGGTGGTCGATTTAGCTTATGCACGCTCTCCACGGATACGGCGAGCAAGCTGAATGTCCTTTGGCATGATGGTGACACGCTTGGCGTGGATGGCACAGAGGTTAGTGTCCTCGAAGAGACCGACCAGGTAAGCCTCGGATGCCTCCTGTAAAGCCATGACGGCAGACGACTGGAAGCGAAGATCGGTCTTGAAGTCCTGGGCAATCTCGCGCACCAGACGCTGGAAGGGAAGTTTCCTGATGAGCAACTCGGTGCTCTTCTGGTAACGACGGATCTCACGCAGGGCGACCGTTCCGGGCCTGTAACGGTGAGGCTTCTTCACACCCCCTGTGGCAGGAGCAGACTTGCGTGCTGCCTTGGTGGCCAGCTGCTTACGAGGAGCCTTGCCTCCCGTGGACTTGCGAGCAGTCTGCTTGGTGCGAGCCATGGTGAACAACTGTGGTTTGTGATGGCCGGATTAACGGATTAAAAAGTCCATAGAGCTGGCAAGCAGGGGATGGAAGAACGGGGCGAGGTTGCAGAAATCTTGAGCAAGGATCTGGAGATGAGGTGAAGAGGGGAGATGAAAGATCGGTGGCCCAACCACCGTGGATTTGAGCTTGATCAGATGAAAGTAGAATTGAGTGGGGTGTCATTTGCAATACACACAGAGGCCGGGAACGCAAGCAGCTGGCAGTGGAGGTTTGATGTCAGATGATGTTAAGTCAGTTCGTTAGGAGTCTTCTTTCTTGTTGATTTCACCAAACTTTGATCGTTGTTCTTTTTTTTGGGCTTGTCGGTCTTGGTGGTCACGGTTCGTGTTGATGCTTGAAGGTGATCTTTCCTTGGGGGTGATGGTGTACCGACAGATACGTCCTCATCCGATTCATCAGATGAGTGAGGAGCAGGGGTGTTGACACGCTGGGGTAGATTTCTTGAAGGTTGGGTTCTTGAGGGTTGATGTCTTGAAGGTAGAGTTCTCGGAGGGTGTGTAACAGCGGTAGGTACTGCAGCAGAAGGTGCTGCATAGTCGGTACCCTCTATAGGGTCACACCAAGGGTCGATAGCAGCGAAATTCGCCACTGAGACGGGTGAAGGGACAGCAGCAGCTGGAGAAGCGTGTGGAGCAGGAGCTGACAGTATGTCAGAAAGCGTGGCTGCGTTCACAGTGATGTCATGGTTGGTAACGGGAACTGATGCAGAAGTGGGGGTCACATGAGGCAGAGTCTTGTGAGCTGTAGGTACCCGAACAGGATCTGAGGGCTGCATTGCAGTGGCGGAATCGTCGTCGTCGGATGTAGAGTCAGCATCCTCCTCTACAGGGTCAGTTGTTGGAGATGAACGCGGAGCGTTGAAAACTTCCTCAGGAACAATGAAGGTAGGGAGACCGTTCGCCTTGTACAGAATTTTCAGAAGCCTCACAAATTCTCGGGGTTATTGCCAGCAGTAATTCTGGCTGTTGATATCAGAGCTTTTACTGTGCTCTGCCCAATTAGCTTTGTCTTTGGTTGGGCCGGTGGCGATGGCTGGCTCGACGAATCGCTGGTTGGCGTTTGGGAGCTGGCTCCCCATTGGCTGGTAGTAGCAGTGGGACGTCCTCCCGGGAGCTCCGGGAAGATGGCGGCTTGGGCGTTGAAACCTGAAGTAGAGGTGGTCGCTGATTGGCTTGTTGCTTCAGAGGTACTGGCTCCGGTTGAAGATGTGGATTTCTCCATGTTTTTAATGGCGTTTTGTCTGTGAGGACAATGTATGGAGATTGCTGGATGATCGCCTTTGCACAGCAAGCAGCATAGTGTTTCAGACTTGCAGATGGAGTAATGGTGGTCAGCTGAGCAGAGGCTACACTTCTGAATCCGCTGGGTACATTTGCTGGTGGAGTGGGTGTACTCGTAGCATCGGAGGCACTGGTTGACGATGTGAAAACGTTCCATCTTCACACGGAAAGGCGGAATGTGAATTCCAAAGCTGTAAACTCCATTTCTGGTAGCCATAGTAGCCGCAGCTACCGTCTCGAAGGTCAGCTTCAGGGAGCGACTTGAATTGAAGAATTGAGCTTGGTGAAGCCGTAGGTCCGGGTTTGATGCCTTGAAGTCGTGCATGAACGCACTATCATCAGCGTCATCTTGTTCCACGATCCATTGACTGAGATCGTGAATAACGACAGAGTGTTCAGCCAGGTACTGGCGTGGGAAGTTGAGACGAAGGTGTTGGTTGGAGAAGTTAGCGCTGTAAGACAGAAGTTTGTCGACTTCCTCCTCACTATAAAAGAAGAAAAGGATGTCCGTGCCTTCCTGCTTGATGTCGTTGGGTGTTACTCCTGCAACGTCTTTAAAGAGCTTCAGGAGAGATGTCTTGGAGAATGGATGTTCGTTGAGGGGCGTACCCCTGATCTTGAAGCGTTTGTGACGCATAATGAGCTTCCTGGAGGCCGATGGATCTCTCTCCAAGACTACACGTCACTGAAGATGGCCTCCCGTCTCTACCCGGCATAAAATACCAAGTTAGGAGTGGGGTCTGACCATCTAGAGAGACGCAAGTCTGCTGCCAATTGTTTATCCACCCTGCAGTACTAGGTGCGAGAGAGAAGAGCTGGAGCAACGCGAGCACGTCCGACCGCGACGGTTGCTAGTTGCTGAGTCTCTGATCTGATGGCCGGCGCCGAAAAATTTTTGCTTATATACGCCGTCTCGAGGCGCTTGCTCGAGCGCCATTGGCTGCTCGACTCGCCTACGTCACCCCGTTGCCCCTCCCCTCCTTCCTCTGGCTGCAGCCAACAGGCGGCTCACCTCAATCACTATTATCGCTGATTTTGCTCTATTTTTTGGATTTGTGCAAAAGTCATTTCACAGGGACGTGAAACAGACGAGTAGGCAACTGCAGTTTTGAAAGCGTTGTGAGAAAGCCGTGTCTACTCGACCACAAGCGTAAAGTAAGGGCAGGCAGGAGTTGCAATGCTACTAGTACGTCCGCTTGATGGGATATAGTCGGGAAATCGTGCGGGCATTCGTCTACAACGCCTCACTAGCATCAGGATATTTCCCAAGCCCATTCAAAGAAGCCACAGCAATCCTCATTCCAAAACCCCAAAAATCCCCGACAGACCCTAAGAACTACAGACCGATCAGCTTACTAGAGACATTAGGAAAAGTATACGAAAAACTCATTAATCATAAACTCAGGAATCACCTAGAACACAAAAACATATTGACAGACAAACAATTTGGCTTCAGACAACACCGCTCAACACAAGACGCACTGAACATAATAACAAACTACCTCTCCATAAATAAACACCAAAGGGCCAAGACGGCCCTCATTGCAAAGGACGTCGAAAAAGCTTTTGACACCGTATGGCACGACGGCCTGCGTTACAAACTCTGCACTCTGTTTCAACTATCTGATAACATGCAGAGGCTACTTTGCAGCTTTCTAACAAATAGAAAGATGCAGATCAAGTTCCTCAGCAAGCTGTCGGGTTATTTCAACCTAAATGCAGGTGTCCCTCAGGGCTCAGTTCTTTCACCAACCTTATACATACTCTATATAAACGACATCCCTGACCCAGTATACTGGACATCAATGACCCTTTGCTACGCTGACGACGTAACCCAACTGATCACAGACTATACGATTAACGCCCTCACACAGAAAGCACAACAAGAAATAGACAAAGTCACCCTCTGGGAACACGACTGGCGAATAAAAACAAACCCCAACAAGTCAAAAATAACATACTTTTTCTACAACAAACGACGTAACCCTGACCCAGTAAAACTCTACTCTCAATCACCAGATGCAACCCAGATCCCAAGAGTCAACAAAACCACAGTACTTGGACTCACACTAGACTTTAACCTTCGCTTTCACACACACATAACACCCAAGAAAGCTATAGCCTCAAACGCCCTATCAAAACTCTACCCACTTAAACATGCCTCCCAAGCCACCAAGCTCTACTTATACAAAACACTTATTCTCCCACTCCTAACATATGCACCGATCCCACTCACACTTGCAGCACCAACAAATAGGAAGAAACTCCAGCGTACACAGAACAGGGCTCTGAGATGGGTGTTCGATACCCATTGGCAGGACTTCACCACCAGTGAGGCCCTGCATGAGAGGGCGAACATCCCACCTCTGAACATAACCTGGGATACTATGGGGAAGAAACAGATTGACAGAATTCTCACCTATCATGACAACTACGACACGTTCCTCAGAAACGTCCTAAGCAGACCCAGACATACGCACAACCTCTTTAACCTGATCGACGATCCACCTCCTGCTCCGTCCTTTACATAACCCCTCTCCTATAATATCACTACTCAAATCACCAAACTTCCAACTATAACCTCCTAACTCTTCTCCCCCCTCTTTAGGGGGGGACCAACTAGCTCCCGTTTTCTGGTGCCTTGGGTGGGCCGCGATGCTGATTGACAGATCAAAAACCACATCTGGTGTGAGCCTCCAGGGCACACCCAGCTGAGGACTGCTGTCTCCGTGGGTGCTCAGAAAAGACGAAATGTTGTCACAGATCCGATTCCTTGCCTTCACTGCCTAGTCTGGTCATAACGATTTCAATGCCATGCAGCTGGGTCTAGCCCTGGCACTTTACCTCATACTGAAAACCCTTCCTCTCACCCCCACTAATTCTTCCCCTATCCCCACTTCCACGCTCACCCATTAGGGTATCTTGACCTATATTTAAATGAAATGAAATGAATGGCATTCGTCAATTCGATTCACACAACTTCAACACCATGACTGGACGCGGCAAGGGAGGCAAGGGACTCGGAAAGGGTGGCGCCAAGCGTCATCGTAAGGTGCTACGTGACAACATCCAGGGCATCACCAAGCCCGCTATTCGTCGCTTAGCTCGTCGTGGCGGCGTGAAGCGTATTTCGGGTCTCATCTACGAAGAGACCCGTGGCGTCCTGAAGGTGTTCCTCGAGAACGTCATCCGTGATGCTGTAACCTACACGGAACACGCCAAGAGGAAGACCGTCACTGCCATGGACGTGGTGTACGCTCTGAAGCGCCAGGGTCGTACCCTCTACGGATTCGGCGGATAAGAGCTTGGCTAATCCATCGATTCCACCCACCACCACCTCAAAACGGGACCTAATTAGGTCCCTATACTTTTTTACTGAAGGGCTTAATAGACGATAACATAAATTGTTTTGATATCAGCTAGCACATTGGGTCTTATGAAATCTATTTTTTATCCTCGCATGCTTAAAGGGACTCTAATTGGGGAGGGAGGGGGGGGGGGAAGGTTTGTTACGTTATATACTAGCAGAGCAGGATCATTGGTGGGGGGGGGGGTGAGGGGGAGAGAGAGAGAGAGAGAGATCTTTCCCAACTCTTCCTTTTTACATGAGTGAGCTACCCGTTTTATTCATTTTATCCTTCTCAGAGCTGTTTTGATAGTATCCAAATGATGGTAAATGAAAAGGGAGGACACGAATATCTACCCAGAATTCAGGACTGGCAATCGATATGCATGTTTGAGTGCGAATCTTTTTCTCTCTCAACTTAGGTATACGTTTATGTCGTACCTAAAAGCGAGAACCACACTATTGGGACAAGTATGCAAGGCCCAATTTTCCTAACAAGCACAGTTAATTTTGTTATTTTCGAACATTTCTTTCCAAATTGGTTTATCCAATTAACAGTATTATATTAAGATCATGAATTGCTGGGTTAGGTTAGGTTAGGTTAGGTTAGGTTAGGTTAGCTTAGCTTAGGTTAGGTTAGGTTAGGTTAGGTTAGGTTAGCTTAGCTTAGCTTGGGTTAGCTTAGGTTAGGTTAGGTTAGCTTAGCTTGGGTTAGCATAGGTTAGGTTAGGTTTGATTACATTTCTATGTTAGATTTAACTCAAATTCAAAACAATTGCAGTCATTCGGCTTGTTAGTCAACTTGCCTCTAATAGGGGCAATTTGTCTAACAAGACTATTTAGTTTTGTGTGCATATATATATATATATATATATATATATATATATATATATATATATATATATATATATATATATATATATATATATATATTATAGCTTCAAGACTCCGAACCAATATAGAAGCATCAAGAGGAAGTGCTTGTGTTATGGGCCAATAGGCCTTCTGCAGTTACTTCCATTCTTATGTTTTTATTCCCATTGGTTCGTGTTTTATCTTGTGTAAATGTCAATCACCTCACCAAAAACTTTGGTACCATATCACCTCACCCATGTATGTGTGTATATATATATATATATATATATATATATATATATATATATATATATATATATATATATATATATATATATATATATATATATATATATATATATATATATATATATATATATATATATATAATATACAGAGTAAATCTACCCCAAAAGTAATGATTTATTTGTCTACAAAACTAAACTCTTTTTGGAATCATATGAGGCCCCTCCACTGAGGGGGGAGGCCTGGATGTTTATTGTCATGTGTATTCATGCTGCTTGCATGTCGTCGTTTATTTTGCCTTTGTTGTTTTCTTGACAGCTTTCTTTGCCTTGGGTGGTTTGGGAGATTTTGAAGCTCTCTTTATTTTGGGCTTTTTGTTCCCAACAACAAGCTGCTGCTGCTGCTGCTTCTTTTTCAAGGCTGTAGGTGGTTTGTTGCTTGTGGCGGCTTTCTTGGGAGTTACCACGGCCTTCTTTGCTGCTGTAGATGGTTTCTTGGTTGTGGTGGCTTTCTTGGGAGTTAGAACGGCCCTCTTCTCTGCTACGGCCAGCTTGAATGATCCACTAGCTCCACTTCCCTTGGTCTGAACAAGAATGCCGTCAGCCACTGCTTTCTTGAGAAATCTTCGGATGTAAATGGCGATCTTGGCAGCCTCGACTTTGTTGTTGGCAACAACGTACTTCTTGATTGCTTGTAGAGACGAGCCCTTACGGTCTTTGAGTGCTGCGACCGCGGCTAGAACCATTTGACTAGTTTTCGGGTGAGCAACCTGGACGCGAGGTTTCCTGGTGGTGGCCACCACAGCAGCAGCAGCCGCAGCCTTCTTGGTAGGCTTTGCTTCTACCATGATGATGATGAGATAACCAAGGTGATGAGAGACGCTCAGACAGTCACGGGGGAATGATGCTGCCGCCGCTTGAGCCGAACCTATTTATGTGCCGGCACGGTACAGAAGCTGCAACCTGGCAACTCGTCCACCAATCACGACGGTTGGTTTTACGGCTCCGAAACCTGGATCCCATATCTTCTCTAAAATAGAAGCATTTGTTCATGTTCTTTGTAAAAGTATCATAAAGCAGGACAGATGAGACAAATATCATAAAAACTGAAGAGCAGATGAGCACACACATGTATGTATTACAAAAGAAAATCCACAAATTCATTAGAAATTGGCAGGGTAGGCTGAGGAAGTAGGTAGATGTAAAATGTCTGTAAATGGCGAAAGAACATAAACCCAAGACTGAATAAACGATGTTAAATATCCATGCCAAGGAGACAAAAATATGTTAGGATACAATTACCATTAAGACACCACAAGAAGGTCCGTATCCTGCCGTGATGACTAAAAAGAGTTGGTTATTAGCCACAATGTGTAGGCAGTCTCATGCCAACGGCCATACCACGTTGAGAACACCGCTTCTCGTCCGATCAGCGAAGTTAAGCAACGTTGGGTTTGGTTAGTACTTGGATGGGTGACCGCCTGGGAACACCAAATGCTGTTGGCAATAATTTTTTTGTTTTGTTTTGTTTTGTTTCGTTTGTTTTTGTTTGAATGGCTGGCTGGCTGGCTGGCTCCACGGGAAATTCACGGAGTTGTGTGGAATAAGGCCTGGTAAAATGAATTAATATGTATGTCATGTTTAAAACAAACTCGCTTAATATAGTGTGTGAGGCTTTATACAAAAACAAACAACCAAAACAAAACATGTTGTATATATATATATATATATATATATATATATATATATATATATATATATATATATATAGCTTAATCCGGGTTTGAACTCGCAACTCCAAGAATACGCATCACTTATATACACTTTACCACTGGACCACTGCAGGACACTTGATGCTGAGGTATCAATTTAATGACGTAAATGCCATTTCCACAAATAAATGATAATTTAAAAGTATTTGTATGTACAAATCTTTTCTGTTTAAAAGGCTACAATATCAGTTACTGATATAATTTGTGTTAATGTTTCTATACCCACAGGAAGGCATGTTTTTGCTTATATGTAAGGGGTACGGAGAAGGAATCCACAGACCATCATTCCCCCCCCCCCCCCCCCTCCCACCTACTACCACCACCACCACCACCACCACCACTACTCACCACCAATCACCACCAATCACCACCACCACCAATCACCACCAATCACCACCACCACACCTAACCGAAAACCCCCTAACACATCAACCCTCCCCCCAATCAACAGGCGAAATAATAACCCTCAAATGCCTGCCTGCCTGCCTGCCAGCCAGCCAATACTAACGGTCTTCTCAGAAAGAAAATCTCTTTGTATCTGTATTACTTGATGAAATGTATGATTCTAATAATGAAAATAAATTGTTATGTCGGTTGTATGAGCATAATGACCAATATGCACGTGATATGAATGAATTAAATAGTGTAGTTTTAAGTAATTAGGTTGTAGACACATTAAGCGGATATGATATTTGACGCGTCCAGAACTGGTGATTTTTGGTTTAGTTTTAAATGCACCACCACCACCACCACCATTGCTTCCCCAGAGCCTAATTAAGGACCGGTAAAAGGAGTCAATATGTATGTCATCTATAAAACCAAAGAATGAATAAAAACACACACACACACACCTACATAATAGTACTAGGAAGATTGTATGGCATAAAAAAAAAAAAAAAGTACTCCCATTGGGTCGTTTGAACTCGCGACTTCCAAAACACCAGCCACACACCTTACCACCCAGCCACCATAGAGTTGGTATAATTGTGCAACTTTAGTTATAAAACTAAAGTTCTTATTGTCTCAAATCTTATTGTCTGTTCTATGAAAAGGCATGATGTAAATTATGTATTTTTTGAATGATTGAATTGTAGGCACATTAAGCGGATTCGATATTTGATATATCCAGAAAAGGTGATTTCTGTTCAGTTTTAAAATGCATCACCGTTAACGCTAAAGGACTGGTAAAACGACTCGATGTTTGTCATTTTTAAAATAAACACTAAAACTAGGCCCTTAACATATATAATGTTTGAATATAAATTGAATGCATATAAATACAAAGTGGGAGTGGCTGGCTGGCTGGCTGCCTGCCTGCCTGGCTGGCTGGCTGGCTGGCTGGCTGGTTGGCTGACTGGCTGGCTGCCTGGCTGCCTGCCTGCCTGCCTGCCTGCCTGCCTGCCTGCCTGCCTGGCTGGCTGGCTGGCTGGCTGGCTGGCTGGCTGGCTGGCTGGCTGGCTGCCCGCCCGCCCGCCCGCCCGCCCGCCCGCCCGCCCGCCTGCTTGCCTTGCCTTGCCTTGCCTTGCCTTGCCTTGCCTTGGCTGTCCTGTCCTGTTATTGCCTTGCCTTGCCTTGCCTTGCCTTGCCTTGCCCTGCCCTGCCTTGGCTGCAGCTGGCTGGCTGGCCGTAAATCAACTCTTAACAACACCACACCACACCACACCATCACTCATCACCCATCACCCACCACCGGCCCCAGTCTCCCAGCCTCTCTTATATACCCGAGCAGGCCCTTTAAATTATTTGAATTGTTGCACTTCGGCCAATGGCACGATCGCTGCTGCTCAAACATATTCTGGTTCACAAGTATTATAATATATTATATTATATTATATATATATATATATTATATATATATATATATATATATATATATATATATATATATATATATATATATTATTATTCATGAAACACATTAAAACCTTGATCATTTATTCATTCGTTACGTCTAGTGAAGAATTGCTTTTGTTCATTTGTATGATTAAAAATTGATAGAATATGAATTCCTCGCTTAAAGTAAAATATAAAATATATATTGGATTTATATGATTGGTTAATATTCCAAGTGATGCTGAATATCCCCTATAATTTTGTTTTGTTTGTTTGTTTGTTATGTACACATTCCAAATGAAATCAATATAAATGTTATTATTAATGTTTGAAAGTTGATTGTCTACTTGAATCTCTCTATTAAAGTGTGTGTGGCTCCGGATGGAGCCTGGTTATGGTATTTGTCGTGGTGGGTGGCAGAAGTGCTTACTTCTTCTCTGTCTTCTTTGGCAAAAGAACTGCCTGAATGTTTGGAAGAACACCTCCCTGTGCAATGGTTACGCCAGACAGAAGTTTGTTGAGTTCTTCGTCGTTGCGGATGGCCAACTGCAAGTGACGTGGGATGATACGGGTCTTCTTGTTGTCACGTGCGGCGTTACCGGCGAGCTCCAGAACTTCGGCAGCGAGGTATTCCATGACGGCTGCCAGGTAGACAGGAGCGCCAGCACCGACGCGTTCGGCGTAGTTGCCCTTACGCAGCAGACGGTGAATTCTGCCCACGGGGAACTGAAGTCCGGCCCTGCTGGAGCGAGACTTTGACTTGCCCTTCACTTTGCCTCCCTTGCCGCGTCCTGACATTGCTGCTGCTGTTGTGGGTTTGTGGTGGTTTTATGCCGCCTTTTGCTTTGATGTCCATAGGGAATGGAAAGGATGGGGGAGGTAGAGGGATGGGGAGATGAAATTCAGGAAGAGGATGCGGGTGTCGAGAGAGAGGAGGTTTGAAAGTTCGGTGGCCTGTCCACCATGGGTTGACATTTTTGTATGTGTTGTTTGTTTGCGTGTGTGTTATGTTGGGTTGTCAGTACATTGGCTGGGGGGGCTAGTGTTTGTGACCTTGTTGGTGTCCTAAAGCACTAGAGCCGATGGAGTTGGCTGAAGGAGGCTAATCTTAGAAACATCAGGGTAGTTACACTTCTGACGCCACGACAAATGGTTTTTTGGTTTTATATTTTTTTGTAGGTGTTTTATTTATATATATTTTTTTTTTTTTTTTTTTTTTTTTTTTTTTTTTTTTTTTTTTTTTATTTATTATTATTATTTTTTTTTTTTTTTTTTTTTTTTATTATTTATATTTTTTTTTTTCTTTCTTTCTTTATTCTTCATTTGGTGTAGATTGGGTCCGGGATGGGCCACTCATCTGGATCGTCTGGCAGACCGCTTAGTATCTGAGGGCTTGGGAAGGCCTCATCATGGATATGTCTGATCACTTTTTGTTGGAGAGTGATTCTTCTGGTTCTGTGTGGTGGTTCGTGGATCTCGTAGTCGCTGGTGGTGTTTTCTGCTACGAAGGGATCTTCTGGGTCTGGGACATACATGTTCTTCATACGGTACAGCTGTCTTCTGGCCAGGTAGCTGAGCCTAATGTTCATTGGCTTCATGTTGAGCGTCTCATGGATCAGGTCGGTTCTCACCCTGTCACTCAGAGTCAGGCCCTCTGCAAAGCGAAGTGCTTTGTTTTGTACTCGTTGAATCTTCAACATGTTGGATTTGTTGGTGAGGTTCAGGGGAACGTATGGGTATTCCAAGCTAGGCCTTATGATCATTCTGTACAGGTGGAGCTTGATGTGGGATGGGGCTTGGTTGAAACGGAAGAGCCTCGCCAGTGAGCCCCGGGCCATCGCTGTCTTCTGGGATACGTACTGGGAGGAGTTGAGAAGCCTGTTGAAGTTGTAACCGAGCACTGTGTTGGAGTTTGAGATGGCTATGGGTTCACCCCTGATTCTTATTCCCCCCTCATTTTCAATTGAGAAGGCCATACAGCCGACAGTGCTTAATTGAATCTTTTCTGGGTTAGTGGTGATCCTCCATTTCCTTTCCCAGTTAGCAGTCCTTGCTAGTTCTACGTTTGCCTTACGGGTTGCAGTTGCATGTTTGGCCGCTTGGCTGCTAGGGTTAGATGTTATTACGTGCGTTACGTCGTCCGCAAATTGCACGATAATGGTGTCCCTATACTCTGGTTGGGGCAGGTCATTTACAAAGATGTTGAAGAGAACCGGGCTCAAGCATGATCCTTGGGGGACTCCAGCTGTTGGGGTGAAGGCTGCGGCCTCGTTTGCCTTGAAGCTGGGGGTAACTTGCCTATTCTTAAGGAAATTACTGATCAGCCTGAGGAGGGTCCAGTTTTGCGCTGGTAAGTCTGCTAGTTTGTACACCAGACCATCGTGCCACAGGCTGTCGAAGGCCTTGTGTACGTCCCTCGTCGCAATCAAGGCTACCTGTTTTTGCTTGCGAATTGAGCTTAAGGCGTCGTAGATGATGTTAATTGCGTGCTGGGTTGATCTATGTGCTCGAAAGCCAAACTGCTTTTCTGTGAAGAGGTTGTTGTACTCCATGTAGTAATTAAGGCGGTTTGACATGATTTTTTCAAAGCACTTGCCTATTGAGTCTAAGAGTGAGATTGGTCGGTAGTTGCCAGGTTGGTGGGGGTCTTTCTTGGGTTTGGGAATGAATATCATCTTGGCTGACTTGAATGCTACAGGAATGTGACCCGATGCCAGCATAGCGTTGAATAGGTTGAGTATGGATTGCATAAGATTGCCTGGTAGAAGTTTGATCTGCAGCGCTTTGATCCCTGATGGTCCTGGGGCCTTATCTCTGGTGTTTTTGATGACTCCTCTCATCTCTAGCATAGTTATGGGTCTTGTTAAAGGGTGGTCGTCTTCTAGGGTTGTCAGGTCAATCAGAGGGGTGCTGTTAAGGGAGGCGGCATTTTCTGTTGTCCATTGGTTGACACGTTCAAAGTGAGTGTTGTTGAAGGCTCTGCTGTTTGAAGCTGTGAGTGTCTTTTTCCAAACTGCGCCCATGAGGTCAGCCTGATCCTGCGGGTCTTCCATTTTTTCTTGTTGCTCCTCTTCATCTTCGTCAAGGAATGTGTGTACAAGGTGGGTGAGGCTGGGGTTAACCGATCCCAGGAGCTGTCTGATCTTGCGCCAGAAAGTTCCCGGCTCCCTTTTGTACTGGTTGGCCTGTCTCACTAGGGTTCTCCAAATGTGGCTCTTGTGGGTCAGCGTAAGGTCTATGGTTTCCCTTCTGAGTGTTTGTAGGGTCAACGCTGGTGGCTGGCCTGTTTGGTAGTGGCTTTGGCAGGCTCGCTGGTACACATTCATTTTGCCTCTGATTTCTCGGGTCGGCTTATATTGGTGGTAAGTCCTAGTGGTGGATATTTCACAAGTGGCCTCGGTTGCAAGCTGGATCCGGTTGTGGATGGTGTTTACTGCTTGGTCGATTGTTTGGGTTGGGAGGTTGTCGAACTCAAGGATGGGGTCGCCAGCAAGGAAGGTGTCATAGTCACGGGCACGTATGGTTTCCAATCTGGGCCTGGATGGTGCCACATATCTGAAGGGGGTTGCTTGGAGGGATGTGACCACAGGGATGTGATCCGACCCCACGTTCTTGCCTGGGGTTACTCTGCAGTGGAACAGGTCACAATCTCTGTTGGTCAGCACTATGTCAGGGGTGCCCCTATGGTTGCCCGCAAAGAACGTCTTAAAGTGGGGGCCTTGGAAGGAGAGGTCCCGGTTTTGCATTAGATTGAAGAGCTGCCTGCCCTTGAGGTCTGGCCTGTCAGGAGCGTTGAATAAGGCCTGATGGTGGGCATTCAGGTCTCCTGCGATGATAGTGGGGAGGTTCCTGTCGAGCAGCTTGTTCAGAGGGATGGAGGGGAGGTAGGCCAGTCTAGGTGGTAGATATGCGGTGCAGACAATGAGGGGGCCGTGTGAAGTGGTGAGTTCTATTGCAAGAAAGTTGTCGTCTTCTATGAGGATGGGGCGGTAGGAGAGCCCTCTTCTTATTAGTATTGCCACCCCACTGTACCTACCCCTGTTGACTTCCCTGGTGGAATATCCCCAGATGGAGATGTGCTGGTCTTGTCTGGCCGCTGTTTCATTGAGTAAGACGACATCTGGGTTAAGTCTGGCTACCTCCAGAGTGAGAAGGTATCTGTTGTTGAAGTAATGTCTGATGTTCACCTGAAGGATTGTGATCCCCATTATTGACTATGAGACGGAAGTGATTGTTTGGTTGTAGTGCCAATGTTATTACATTCGGTTTGGTCGCTTCTGTTTGTGGAGGAGGGGGGTAAAGCTGTTGAGTCAGGTATCTTGTTCCTGGTTCCGGTCGGGGATTGGTTGGGGTTGGGGTTTCCCATACGTTGCTGTGCCATTGGGGGGTCTTCGGTGTCACTGCTGTTCATGATGTCGACATCCGTGGTGCTAGAGTCGCTCTCTGGTGAAGAGTTGTGGGGGTTGCTTGCCCTTGCTCCGTCCACAGGGGATGGGGTTCGGCTGTAGGTGTTGGTCCTAGGCCTCTTGGTACAGCGTTGTGTGGAATATATTGTTGTGGGGCTGCGGTGTTTGAAGCGAAATTTCCTAGTGCCCCGGATGGGGTTCCGTATGGCAAGGGAGTTTGTGAGAGCTTGGAGGGCGATCTGATGTGGGAGTGTTCCAGGAAGGGTGGACATAGGTGTTTCCCAGAATGTCGGGGTGGAGGGGCCGGGGTTGTTCAGGGAGTTTGGAGTCTCCTGGGCGTTGGTAGAGGCCTGGGGGCGAGGAGTACTAGGGTTGGGGTTGTTGGGTTGTGCTTGGGCCTGGCCGGCGGTTGTTGTGATGCTAGGAGTCAAGTAGGCAAGCGAGTCCTCGGACATATGGACAGGGGGTAGGCCATTGTCTTTCCTAAGTGAGTTCCAGAAACCTAGGAGCTTCACTGGGTTGTCTGGAAATTGGATTTGAGCAAATGTTAGGAGTTCGGCCCCTAAGCTGGGCTTGGGATCGGGGTTTGTTGCAAGAGAGTTAGGTGTTGGGGCCTGTTGTGTTTGATTCTGGGTTTGTTCTGGAATAACAGTGGGGTTATGGGGGTGCTGGGTGCTTTGGTGTCCCCTTGGGCCACCGACTGGGCCTGTTGTTGGTTAGGGATGCCCCAGGCATTTACTGGTGGAGGAGGGGCAGGGATGGTAATAGCTGCCTGTTGGCGGGCTGCTGTCTCCGTTTCATGCAGTTGCTTGATTGCCTCTTGCCTGCGAGGACAAAGATGCGAGATTGCAATGTGTGGACCATTGCATAGAGCACATTTGGGTGTAGGGTTTGTGCATTCCCTGTAGCTGTGTTCCCCTGTGCACCTGCTGCACTTGGGGGTTCCATTGTTACATGCATTGGAATAGTGGTCGTACTGAAAGCATTTGAAGCATTGCTTGAGCTTGTAAAACCTCTGTGGGTTGATTTTGTCAGGTTCAGCCATGATGCCAAATGCAGAAAGGCCTTGTGTGCAGACTTGCGTTGCTTGCTCCGGTGAAGCCAGAGTAAGTTTCAGTACTTGGTTGTTGCGTTGGGTTGTGAATCTGTGGGCCTGAAGTATTTTGACATCCCTGTTTTTCCTCTCTATTTCTGCAATTATTTCATCATTTGAGTGATCCATGATGATGTCATGGATCCTATGTACAAAGATGGTGCGTTGGGCTTGGAATTCGGCAGGGGGGTAGACAGTGATATTCTTCTCCCTTAGTTTGTTCATGGTGTCTGACGAAAGGAGGTCTGGGAGGTTTGCATTGGGTACCAACAAGATGGCTCCATTCGTTATTTTGTACACATTTTTGTAGGTAATCTGGGTGACCTCGTAGACCACCTCAAGTAGTTGGGCTGGGGTACGACCCCGGCCAGATTCGTCTGTGAATCTGACTTTGGTCGCCATAGCTTGGTGGGCCAGGCAGCCTAATCTAATCTATACTATGGTGGGTGCTGTGAAGTGTCCAGGTAGACTAAGTGGATGGTGGGTGTTAGTTAGGCCGAGGCCTCTAACTTCTAGTTGCTAGGCAACTAGAGCTACTAGACAAGGTGGTAATTGAACCTATCGATAGCCTAAGCCTGCTACAAGGCTGTTAGATGCCCGATCAAACCTCCGCAAGAATTTCAAGAACCCGGTTTTGGCTACCGCTCGGGAATGATCGTTTGGAATGGCGAAATACAAGAGGTAGAAACAGTTTAGAAAGACAGCCTTATCCACTCCTTAATTCTATGATTATGCCGCCCCGCAGATCGAGCTTCGTGTTATATACCCCGCTCAGGATCAAGGGAGCCCGCCACTGACCAATCAGCGCGCTCCGCCACGCGACCCGCTCTGAGCTGAGTCGCGAGCGGGATATAAAAGGAAAGCTCGCCTCGCGCAAAAGTTCATTATTGTATCGCAACGCCAGCCAGCACGAGCATCATCATGCCACCCAAGGCATCTGGAAAGGCTGCCAAGAAGGCCGGAAAGGCCCAGAAGGCCATTGCCAAGGGCGATAAGAAAAAGAAGCGCAGGAGGAAGGAGAGCTACAGCATCTACATCTACAAAGTGCTGAAGCAGGTCCACCCCGACACTGGTATCTCTTCCAAAGCCATGTCGATCATGAACTCGTTCGTGAACGACATCTTCGAGCGCATCGCCGCCGAGGCTTCTCGCCTGGCCCACTACAACAAGCGTTCCACCATTACCAGTCGGGAGATCCAGACGGCTGTAAGGCTCCTGTTGCCCGGAGAACTGGCCAAGCACGCCGTCTCTGAGGGCACTAAGGCCGTCACCAAGTACACCTCCTCCAAGTAAACGGCTTACTTACTGCCCTGTGGTGGTGGCTTGGCCTCAAACCAACAAACTCGGCTCCATTGGAGCCACACTTTAATTTCTAAAGAGATTGTGAGTGTTAGACACCAATACTATTATAACAAAAACCTCTGTCACTGAAAGCAAATAGCTATAAAATGAGAATATTTATGAAACTGTCTGTGTGTGTTTCTCTCTCTCAGTGTCTGTCTGTCTGTCTGTCTGTCTGTCTGTCTGCTGCCTGCCTGCCTGTCTGTCTGTCTGTCTGTCTGTCTGTCTGTCTGTCTGTCTTGTCTGTCTTGTCTGTCTGTCTGTGTGTGTCTCTCTCTCTCTCTCTCTCTCTCTCTCTCTCTCTCTCTCTCTCTCTCTCTCTCTCTCTCTCTCTCTCTCTCTCTCTCTCTCTCTCTCTCTCTCAACACATATAAGCACTCGGTATCTTTTTTCTAGAGATTAGAGATTCATTGTTATGTTCCACATTAGGATTACTATGCAGGCCACCCTCTTAGGTTTGAAAATGTCAAGAAAACGGTTAATTTAAAATGTCATCTCCTAACTTAACAGATTAAGCCAGAGGACCGAAAACAGAATAAAACAGGACTGGACAGTATATGTCACTTATACAAGCTGCTTTTATTTCTAGTACAGTATGACAATTTTTATTTTGGGGGGGGGGGTGATCCTTGACAGTGCATAAGAGTGAAAAGCGACGGCGTTTTGTTTGTAAGAGAACAGGTTGTACTACAAATGACTTGATTTATTGATATCACATGTATGTATGACACCTAAATTATGCTAGGAATGTCTGAAATCTCCTTAGAAGGATATTTTGGCCCTGAGAAGGGCCGAGTTTGGTGTATACTAGGGTGGTCGATTTAGCTTATGCACGCTCTCCACGGATACGGCGAGCAAGCTGAATGTCCTTTGGCATGATGGTGACACGCTTGGCGTGGATGGCACAGAGGTTAGTGTCCTCGAAGAGACCGACCAGGTAAGCCTCGGATGCCTCCTGTAAAGCCATGACGGCAGACGACTGGAAGCGAAGATCGGTCTTGAAGTCCTGGGCAATCTCGCGCACCAGACGCTGGAAGGGAAGTTTCCTGATGAGCAACTCGGTGCTCTTCTGGTAACGACGGATCTCACGCAGGGCGACCGTTCCGGGCCTGTAACGGTGAGGCTTCTTCACACCCCCTGTGGCAGGAGCAGACTTGCGTGCTGCCTTGGTGGCCAGCTGCTTACGAGGAGCCTTGCCTCCCGTGGACTTGCGAGCAGTCTGCTTGGTGCGAGCCATGGTGAACAACTGTGGTTTGTGATGGCCGGCGCCGAAAAATTTTTGCTTATATACGCCGTCTCGAGGCGCTTGCTCGAGCGCCATTGGCTGCTCGACTCGCCTACGTCACCCCGTTGCCCCTCCCCTCCTTCCTCTGGCTGCAGCCAACAGGCGGCTCACCTCAATCACTATTATCGCTGATTTTGCTCTATTTTTTGGATTTGTGCAAAAGTCATTTCACAGGGACGTGAAACAGACGAGTAGGCAACTGCAGTTTTGAAAGCGTTGTGAGAAAGCCGTGTCTACTCGACCACAAGCGTAAAGTAAGGGCAGGCAGGAGTTGCAATGCTACTAGTACGTCCGCTTGATGGGATATAGTCGGGAAATCGTGCGGGCATTCGTCTCACATACATCAAGCAGGAGAGGAAGCTTGCACCTAGCACTGCCGGGTGGGTAAATATTGAGCAGCAACGTGAGCGCTTCCCTCCTGATTTCTAGCGTGGTGCCTGCATAGGCATCATGCTTTTCAGAGTGAAGGTGCGGTTCCGAGGAACCGACACCACTTTTAACAAGGCCGAGATCATGGAGCTACTGACCTCGACCTCTGGGGTAGCACCCATCGACGTCGTTATGGACGTTAAGGGACCCCAAATTCTCTTCAGTAGTGCAGCTGCACTAGAAGCCCTTTTTACCACAACGTCGACCACTGCACTCGAGGCAAAGGGGCTAACACTCCTGCCTCCCCTCCAGTTCCAGGCTATAAGAACGGTATTCATCCACAGAGTGAGTGCCATCATCGCCGAACAGCCCATCACTGAGATCGTGAAGAGCATAAACGCTCTGAACCGGTCTCTCACAGCCATCTCGGCCCACCTCATCCAGCAGGGTGAAAGCGGGAGGCCAACCCTCAAAGTCACCCTCAAGACTCCAGCAGAGGCTACTCTCGCGGCCGACAACGGACTCAGATGCTGTGGAGTGGCCTGCACACCCCACCAGATCACCAGGCAGCGTTACTTCCGCCTCCGTCAATGTTTTCGGTGTTATCAATACACCCACTACGCCCAGAAGTGCCCAAACAGGCTGCAGAAATGCAGCATTTGTACTGGAGAACACCATCACAGGACCTGCACAGCCACCAGCAAGCGCTGTCTACTTTGCAACGGAGAACACACAGCCGTCTCTCAAGACTGCCCCACCAGGCAGGAAGAAATAGCGAAAATGATCGACGCCAGACCTCGAAATCCTACTCCAAGAATGAAATCTTTCAACATTCAAGCAGAAGCCTTCCCAGCACTCCCGACAAGTGGCGCCGCGAGCGGCGCACAACTCAACTACTGGACCAGCAGCTCCCGCGCCAGCCACTCAAGGTCACAGACAACACCTCTCAACCCAGCCAGCCAGCCGTCCTCACTCACGCCGCCTGCAGCCACCCCTGATAGCACTGTTGCAGCCCTGATACACTTCGCAACGGCGCTCTCAGGCGAAGATCTCAGACTACGTTATGAATTACTGAAGGAACTGTACAAGGAGAACAACCTACCATCGTTTGTGATACCAGAGGCCATGTTCACCTCCCGCTCTACTACAACAGAGGCCAACCCTACACCAGCCACTCCTGCAAACCCGACTACGGCAAACGACAGCACCCCGACGGCTTCTCAACCGATCTCAACATCTGCTGAACCAGCAACTGTCATCGCACCTGAACCCGAAGTGACTACCAGCATAGCAGCCCCGAAAATGTTCAACCCATACACTACTGTCATGAGTTTTGTCGAAGAAAACACCGACCCGAGAATGCAAGAATTCCACGTACCACTGCGGGACCCAGTATATGAACACGAGGACGGAGACGGCTGCGAATTGTCAGAATTCGACAATGAATCGGTCTCCCCAGTAAGCCTAGATGGTCTGCGATCCCCACGCAGATTCCTGATTCACGACCCCAAGGACACAGAAGAACCATTGTCAATCCTGGACGTGGAAGCACGAACAATAACGAAAAAACACAGAAACGGCGAGGAAACTGTTACCAGGGTAGTAACTGACATGAAAACCCTGATGTACAACAGCGTATGGCGAGCAGCAAGAGAAGAACTGAACGAATATAAAGTAGTGACAAGACCCACACCTTCACCAAGCACGCCAACAGACCAAACTCCACGCAAGAGAACAAGGAAGAATAACAAGCCTAGCTTCAACACCAGACTCGCCCGAAGGTAGCCGCCTTCCCCCCCCCCCTCTTTAGGGGTATAGGGACCTAATTTTGCTCGTTTTGAGGTGGTGGAACCCCTGCAAGCTTCGGAGCGGACCAACGTGCAAGACAGAAGACGGAAGACTCCAGCTTCAAAGAAGAAAGAAGACTTCAGCTTCAAAGAAGAAAGAAGACTTCAAATCCTAAGAAGAAAGAAGACTCCACACGTCATGAGGAAAGAAGACCTCACACCGCCGCCCCTCCCTCGGGACCCTGCCAGCCAAGCCTAAGCCGACCAGGTGTTCAAGTAGCCTCATATTCAGCCGCGCAGCTGGGTCTAGCCCTGGCTCTATCTCTACAACTCCGACGCTTCCTCTCACCCAAGCTATTCTTCACCTATACCCACTTCAAAGCTCACCGAAGGGTATCTTGTCCTATATTTAATTCGATTCGATTCGCATTCGTCAATTCGATTCACACAACTTCAACACCATGACTGACGCGGCAAGGGAGGCAAGGGACTCGGAAAGGGTGGCGCCAAGCGTCATCGTAAGGTGCTACGTGACAACATCCAGGCATCACCAAGCCCGCTATTTCGTCGCTTAGCTCGTCGTGGCGGCGTGAAGCGTATTTCGGGTCTCATCTACGAAGAGACCCGTGGCGTCCTGAAGGTGTTCCTCGAGAACGTCATCCGTGATGCTGTAACCTACACGGAACACGCCAAGAGGAAGACCGTCACTGCCATGGACGTGGTGTACGCTCTGAAGCGCCAGGGTCGTACCCTCTACGGATTCGGCGGATAAGAGCTTGGCTAATCCATCGATTCCATACACCACCACCTCAAAACGGGACCTAATTAGGTCCCTATGACTTTTTTACTGAAGGGCTTAATAGACGATAACATAAATTGTTTTGATATCAGCTAGCACATTGGGTCTTATGAAATCTATTTTTTATCCTCGCATGCTTAAAGGGACTCTGATTGGGGAGGGAGGGGGGGGGGGGAAGGTTTGTTACGTTATATACTAGCAGAGCAGGATCATTGGTGGGGGGGGGGGGGGTGAGGGGGAGAGAGAGAGAGAGAGAGATCTTTCCCAACTCTTCCTTTTTACATGAGTGAGCTACCCGTTTTATTCATTTTATCCTTCTCAGAGCTGTTTTGATAGTATCCAAATGATGGTAAATGAAAAGGGAGGACACGAATATCTACCAGAATTCAGGACTGGCAATCGATATGCATGTTTGAGTGCGAATCTTTTTCTCTCTCAACTTAGGTATACGTTTATGTCGTACCTAAAAGCGAGAACCACACTATTGGGACAAGTATGCAAGGCCCAATTTTCCTAACAAGCACAGTTAATTTTGTTATTTTCGAACATTTCTTTCCAAATTGGTTTATCCAATTAACAGTATTATATTAAGATCATGAATTGCTGGGTTAGGTTAGGTTAGGTTAGGTTAGGTTAGGTTAGGTTAGCTTAGCTTAGGTTAGGTTAGGTTAGGTTAGGTTAGGTTAGCTTAGCTTAGCTTGGGTTAGCTTAGGTTAGGTTAGGTTAGCTTAGCTTGGGTTAGCATAGGTTAGGTTAGGTTTGATTACATTTCTATGTTAGATTTAACTCAAATTCAAAACAATTGCAGTCATTCGGCTTGTTAGTCAACTTGCCTCTAATAGGGGCAATTTGTCTAACAAGACTATTTAGTTTTGTGTGCATATATATATATATATATATATATATATATATATATATATATATATATATATATATATATATATATATATATATATATATATATATTATAGCTTCAAGACTCCGAACCAATATAGAAGCATCAAGAGGAAGTGCTTGTGTTATGGGCCAATAGGCCTTCTGCAGTTACTTCCATTCTTATGTTTTTATTCCCATTGGTTCGTGTTTTATCTTGTGTAAATGTCAATCACCTCACCAAAAACTTTGGTACCATATCACCTCACCCATGTATGTGTGTATATATATATATATATATATATATATATATATATATATATATATATATATATATATATATATATATATATATATATATATATATATATATATATATATATATAATATACAGAGTAAATCTACCCCAAAAGTAATGATTTATTTGTCTACAAAACTAAACTCTTTTTGGAATCATATGAGGCCCCTCCACTGAGGGGGGAGGCCTGGATGTTTATTGTCATGTGTATTCATGCTGCTTGCATGTCGTCGTTTATTTTGCCTTTGTTGTTTTCTTGACAGCTTTCTTTGCCTTGGGTGGTTTGGGAGATTTTGAAGCTCTCTTTATTTTGGGCTTTTTGTTCCCAACAACAAGCTGCTGCTGCTGCTGCTTCTTTTTCAAGGCTGTAGGTGGTTTGTTGCTTGTGGCGGCTTTCTTGGGAGTTACCACGGCCTTCTTTGCTGCTGTAGATGGTTTCTTGGTTGTGGTGGCTTTCTTGGGAGTTAGAACGGCCCTCTTCTCTGCTACGGCCAGCTTGAATGATCCACTAGCTCCACTTCCCTTGGTCTGAACAAGAATGCCGTCAGCCACTGCTTTCTTGAGAAATCTTCGGATGTAAATGGCGATCTTGGCAGCCTCGACTTTGTTGTTGGCAACAACGTACTTCTTGATTGCTTGTAGAGACGAGCCCTTACGGTCTTTGAGTGCTGCGACCGCGGCTAGAACCATTTGACTAGTTTTCGGGTGAGCAACCTGGACGCGAGGTTTCCTGGTGGTGGCCACCACAGCAGCAGCAGCCGCAGCCTTCTTGGTAGGCTTTGCTTCTACCATGATGATGATGAGATAACCAAGGTGATGAGAGACGCTCAGACAGTCACGGGGGAATGATGCTGCCGCCGCTTGAGCCGAACCTATTTATGTGCCGGCACGGTACAGAAGCTGCAACCTGGCAACTCGTCCACCAATCACGACGGTTGGTTTTACGGCTCCGAAACCTGGATCCCATATCTTCTCTAAAATAGAAGCATTTGTTCATGTTCTTTGTAAAAGTATCATAAAGCAGGACAGATGAGACAAATATCATAAAAACTGAAGAGCAGATGAGCACACACATGTATGTATTACAAAAGAAAATCCACAAATTCATTAGAAATTGGCAGGGTAGGCTGAGGAAGTAGGTAGATGTAAAATGTCTGTAAATGGCGAAAGAACATAAACCCAAGACTGAATAAACGATGTTAAATATCCATGCCAAGGAGACAAAAATATGTTAGGATACAATTACCATTAAGACACCACAAGAAGGTCCGTATCCTGCCGTGATGACTAAAAAGAGTTGGTTATTAGCCACAATGTGTAGGCAGTCTCATGCCAACGGCCATACCACGTTGAGAACACCGCTTCTCGTCCGATCAGCGAAGTTAAGCAACGTTGGGTTTGGTTAGTACTTGGATGGGTGACCGCCTGGGAACACCAAATGCTGTTGGCAATAATGTTTTTTGTTTTGTTTTGTTTTGTTTCGTTTGTTTTTGTTTGAATGGCTGGCTGGCTGGCTGGCTGGCTCCACGGGAAATTCACGGAGTTGTGTGGAATAAGGCCTGGTAAAATGAATTAATATGTATGTCATGTTTAAAACAAACTCGCTTAATATAGTGTGTGAGGCTTTATACAAAAACAAACAACCAAAACAAAACATGTTGTATATATATATATATATATATATATATATATATATATATATATATATATATATATATATATATATATATATATAGCTTAATCCGGGTTTGAACTCGCAACTCCAAGAATACGCATCACTTATATACACTTTACCACTGGACCACTGCAGGACACTTGATGCTGAGGTATCAATTTAATGACGTAAATGCCATTTCCACAAATAAATGATAATTTAAAAGTATTTGTATGTACAAATCTTTTCTGTTTAAAAGGCTACAATATCAGTTACTGATATAATTTGTGTTAATGTTTCTATACCCACAGGAAGGCATGTTTTTGCTTATATGTAAGGGGTACGGAGAAGGAATCCACAGACCATCATTCCCCTTCCCCCCCCCCCCCCTCCCACCTACTACCACCACCACCACCACCACCACCACTACTCACCACCAATCACCACCAATCACCACCACCACCAATCACCACCAATCACCACCACCACACCTAACCGAAAACCCCCTAACACATCAACCCTCCCCCCAATCAACAGGCGAAATAATAACCCTCAAATGCCTGCCTGCCTGCCTGCCAGCCAGCCAATACTAACGGTCTTCTCAGAAAGAAAATCTCTTTGTATCTGTATTACTTGATGAAATGTATGATTCTAATAATGAAAATAAATTGTTATGTCGGTTGTATGAGCATAATGACCAATATGCACGTGATATGAATGAATTAAATAGTGTAGTTTTAAGTAATTAGGTTGTAGACACATTAAGCGGATATGATATTTGACGCGTCCAGAACTGGTGATTTTTGGTTTAGTTTTAAATGCACCACCACCACCACCACCACCATTGCTTCCCCAGAGCCTAATTAAGGACCGGTAAAAGGAGTCAATATGTATGTCATCTATAAAACCAAAGAATGAATAAAAACACACACACACACACCTACATAATAGTACTAGGAAGATTGTATGGCATAAAAAAAAAAAAAAAGTACTCCCATTGGGTCGTTTGAACTCGCGACTTCCAAAACACCAGCCACACACCTTACCACCCAGCCACCATAGAGTTGGTATAATTGTGCAACTTTAGTTATAAAACTAAAGTTCTTATTGTCTCAAATCTTATTGTCTGTTCTATGAAAAGGCATGATGTAAATTATGTATTTTTTGAATGATTGAATTGTAGGCACATTAAGCGGATTCGATATTTGATATATCCAGAAAAGGTGATTTCTGTTCAGTTTTAAAATGCATCACCGTTAACGCTAAAGGACTGGTAAAAACGACTCGATGTTTGTCATTTTTAAAATAAACACTAAAACTAGGCCCTTAACATATATAATGTTTGAATATAAATTGAATGCATATAAATACAAAGTGGGAGTGGCTGGCTGGCTGGCTGCCTGCCTGCCTGGCTGGCTGGCTGGCTGGCTGGCTGGTTGGCTGACTGGCTGGCTGCCTGGCTGCCTGCCTGCCTGCCTGCCTGCCTGCCTGCCTGCCTGCCTGCCTGCCTGCCTGCCTGGCTGGCTGGCTGGCTGGCTGGCTGGCTGGCTGGCTGGCTGGCTGCCCGCCCGCCCGCCCGCCCGCCCGCCCGCCCGCCCGCCCGCCCGCCTGCTTGCCTTGCCTTGCCTTGCCTTGCCTTGCCTTGCCTTGGCTGTCCTGTCCTGTTATTGCCTTGCCTTGCCTTGCCTTGCCTTGCCTTGCCCTGCCCTGCCTTGGCTGCAGCTGGCTGGCTGGCCGTAAATCAACTCTTAACAACACCACACCACACCACACCATCACTCATCACCCATCACCCACCACCGGCCCCAGTCTCCCAGCCTCTCTTATATACCCGAGCAGGCCCTTTAAATTATTTGAATTGTTGCACTTCGGCCAATGGCACGATCGCTGCTGCTCAAACATATTCTGGTTCACAAGTATTATAATATATTATATTATATTATATATATATATATATATATATATATATATATATATATATATATATATATATATATATATATATATATATATATATATATATATATATATATATATATATTTATTCATGAAACACATTAAAACCTTGATCATTTATTCATTCGTTACGTCTAGTGAAGAATTGCTTTTGTTCATTTGTATGATTAAAAATTGATAGAATATGAATTCCTCGCTTAAAGTAAAATATAAAATATATATTGGATTTATATGATTGGTTAATATTCCAAGTGATGCTGAATATCCCCTATAATTTTGTTTTGTTTGTTTGTTTGTTATGTACACATTCCAAATGAAATCAATATAAATGTTATTATTAATGTTTGAAAGTTGATTGTCTACTTGAATCTCTCTATTAAAGTGTGTGTGGCTCCGGATGGAGCCTGGTTATGGTATTTGTCGTGGTGGGTGGCAGAAGTGCTTACTTCTTCTCTGTCTTCTTTGGCAAAAGAACTGCCTGAATGTTTGGAAGAACACCTCCCTGTGCAATGGTTACGCCAGACAGAAGTTTGTTGAGTTCTTCGTCGTTGCGGATGGCCAACTGCAAGTGACGTGGGATGATACGGGTCTTCTTGTTGTCACGTGCGGCGTTACCGGCGAGCTCCAGAACTTCGGCAGCGAGGTATTCCATGACGGCTGCCAGGTAGACAGGAGCGCCAGCACCGACGCGTTCGGCGTAGTTGCCCTTACGCAGCAGACGGTGAATTCTGCCCACGGGGAACTGAAGTCCGGCCCTGCTGGAGCGAGACTTTGACTTGCCCTTCACTTTGCCTCCCTTGCCGCGTCCTGACATTGCTGCTGCTGTTGTGGGTTTGTGGTGGTTTTATGCCGCCCCGCAGATCGAGCTTCGTGTTATATACCCCGCTCAGGATCAAGGGAGCCCGCCACTGACCAATCAGCGCGCTCCGCCACGCGACCCGCTCTGAGCTGAGTCGCGAGCGGGATATAAAAGGAAAGCTCGCCTCGCGCAAAAGTTCATTATTGTATCGCAACGCCAGCCAGCACGAGCATCATCATGCCACCCAAGGCATCTGGAAAGGCTGCCAAGAAGGCCGGAAAGGCCCAGAAGGCCATTGCCAAGGGCGATAAGAAAAAGAAGCGCAGGAGGAAGGAGAGCTACAGCATCTACATCTACAAAGTGCTGAAGCAGGTCCACCCCGACACTGGTATCTCTTCCAAAGCCATGTCGATCATGAACTCGTTCGTGAACGACATCTTCGAGCGCATCGCCGCCGAGGCTTCTCGCCTGGCCCACTACAACAAGCGTTCCACCATTACCAGTCGGGAGATCCAGACGGCTGTAAGGCTCCTGTTGCCCGGAGAACTGGCCAAGCACGCCGTCTCTGAGGGCACTAAGGCCGTCACCAAGTACACCTCCTCCAAGTAAACGGCTTACTTACTGCCCTGTGGTGGTGGCTTGGCCTCAAACCAACAAACTCGGCTCCATTGGAGCCACACTTTAATTTCTAAAGAGATTGTGAGTGTTAGACACCAATACTATTATAACAAAAACCTCTGTCACTGAAAGCAAATAGCTATAAAATGAGAATATTTATGAAACTGTCTGTGTGTGTTTCTCTCTCTCAGTGTCTGTCTGTCTGTCTGTCTGTCTGTCTGTCTGTCTGTCTGCCTGCCTGCCTGCCTGTCTGTCTGTCTGTCTGTCTGTCTGTCTGTCTGTCTGTCTGTCTGTCTGTCTTGTCTGTCTTGTCTGTCTGTCTGTGTGTCTCTCTCTCTCTCTCTCTCTCTCTCTCTCTCTCTCTCTCTCTCTCTCTCTCTCTCTCTCTCTCTCTCTCTCTCTCTCTCTCTCTCTCTCTCTCAACACATATAAGCACTCGGTATCTTTTTTCTAGAGATTAGAGATTCATTGTTATGTTCCACATTAGGATTACTATGCAGGCCACCCTCTTAGGTTTGAAAATGTCAAGAAAACGGTTAATTTAAAATGTCATCTCCTAACTTAACAGATTAAGCCAGAGGACCGAAAACAGAATAAAACAGGACTGGACAGTATATGTCACTTATACAAGCTGCTTTTATTTCTAGTACAGTATGACAATTTTTATTTTGGGGGGGGGGGTGATCCTTGACAGTGCATAAGAGTGAAAAGCGACGGCGTTTTGTTTGTAAGAGAACAGGTTGTACTACAAATGACTTGATTTATTGATATCACATGTATGTATGACACCTAAATTATGCTAGGAATGTCTGAAATCTCCTTAGAAGGATATTTTGGCCCTGAGAAGGGCCGAGTTTGGTGTATACTAGGGTGGTCGATTTAGCTTATGCACGCTCTCCACGGATACGGCGAGCAAGCTGAATGTCCTTTGGCATGATGGTGACACGCTTGGCGTGGATGGCACAGAGGTTAGTGTCCTCGAAGAGACCGACCAGGTAAGCCTCGGATGCCTCCTGTAAAGCCATGACGGCAGACGACTGGAAGCGAAGATCGGTCTTGAAGTCCTGGGCAATCTCGCGCACCAGACGCTGGAAGGGAAGTTTCCTGATGAGCAACTCGGTGCTCTTCTGGTAACGACGGATCTCACGCAGGGCGACCGTTCCGGGCCTGTAACGGTGAGGCTTCTTCACACCCCCTGTGGCAGGAGCAGACTTGCGTGCTGCCTTGGTGGCCAGCTGCTTACGAGGAGCCTTGCCTCCCGTGGACTTGCGAGCAGTCTGCTTGGTGCGAGCCATGGTGAACAACTGTGGTTTGTGATGGCCGGCGCCGAAAAATTTTTGCTTATATACGCCGTCTCGAGGCGCTTGCTCGAGCGCCATTGGCTGCTCGACTCGCCTACGTCACCCCGTTGCCCCTCCCCTCCTTCCTCTGGCTGCAGCCAACAGGCGGCTCACCTCAATCACTATTATCGCTGATTTTGCTCTATTTTTTGGATTTGTGCAAAAGTCATTTCACAGGGACGTGAAACAGACGAGTAGGCAACTGCAGTTTTGAAAGCGTTGTGAGAAAGCCGTGTCTACTCGACCACAAGCGTAAAGTAAGGGCAGGCAGGAGTTGCAATGCTACTAGTACGTCCGCTTGATGGGATATAGTCGGGAAATCGTGCGGGCATTCGTCAATTCGATTCACACAACTTCAACACCATGACTGGACGCGGCAAGGGAGGCAAGGGACTCGGAAAGGGTGGCGCCAAGCGTCATCGTAAGGTGCTACGTGACAACATCCAGGGCATCACCAAGCCCGCTATTCGTCGCTTAGCTCGTCGTGGCGGCGTGAAGCGTATTTCGGGTCTCATCTACGAAGAGACCCGTGGCGTCCTGAAGGTGTTCCTCGAGAACGTCATCCGTGATGCTGTAACCTACACGGAACACGCCAAGAGGAAGACCGTCACTGCCATGGACGTGGTGTACGCTCTGAAGCGCCAGGGTCGTACCCTCTACGGATTCGGCGGATAAGAGCTTGGCTAATCCATCGATTCCACCCACCACCACCTCAAAACGGGACCTAATTAGGTCCCTATACTTTTTTACTGAAGGGCTTAATAGACGATAACATAAATTGTTTTGATATCAGCTAGCACATTGGGTCTTATGAAATCTATTTTTTATCCTCGCATGCTTAAAGGGACTCTGATTGGGGAGGGAGGGGGGGGGGGAAGGTTTGTTACGTTATATACTAGCAGAGCAGGATCATTGGTGGGGGGGGGGGGGGGGTGAGGGGGAGAGAGAGAGAGAGAGAGATCTTTCCCAACTCTTCCTTTTTACATGAGTGAGCTACCCGTTTTATTCATTTTATCCTTCTCAGAGCTGTTTTGATAGTATCCAAATGATGGTAAATGAAAAGGGAGGACACGAATATCTACCCAGAATTCAGGACTGGCAATCGATATGCATGTTTGAGTGCGAATCTTTTTCTCTCTCAACTTAGGTATACGTTTATGTCGTACCTAAAAGCGAGAACCACACTATTGGGACAAGTATGCAAGGCCCAATTTTCCTAACAAGCACAGTTAATTTTGTTATTTTCGAACATTTCTTTCCAAATTGGTTTATCCAATTAACAGTATTATATTAAGATCATGAATTGCTGGGTTAGGTTAGGTTAGGTTAGGTTAGGTTAGGTTAGCTTAGCTTAGGTTAGGTTAGGTTAGGTTAGGTTAGGTTAGCTTAGCTTAGCTTGGGTTAGCTTAGGTTAGGTTAGGTTAGCTTAGCTTGGGTTAGCATAGGTTAGGTTAGGTTTGATTACATTTCTATGTTAGATTTAACTCAAATTCAAAACAATTGCAGTCATTCGGCTTGTTAGTCAACTTGCCTCTAATAGGGGCAATTTGTCTAACAAGACTATTTAGTTTTGTGTGCATATATATATATATATATATATATATATATATATATATATATATATATATATATATATATATATATATATATATATATATATATATATATATTATAGCTTCAAGACTCCGAACCAATATAGAAGCATCAAGAGGAAGTGCTTGTGTTATGGGCCAATAGGCCTTCTGCAGTTACTTCCATTCTTATGTTTTTATTCCCATTGGTTCGTGTTTTATCTTGTGTAAATGTCAATCACCTCACCAAAAACTTTGGTACCATATCACCTCACCCATGTATGTGTGTATATATATATATATATATATATATATATATATATATATATATATATATATATATATATATATATATATATATATATATAATATACAGAGTAAATCTACCCCAAAAGTAATGATTTATTTGTCTACAAAACTAAACTCTTTTTGGAATCATATGAGGCCCCTCCACTGAGGGGGGAGGCCTGGATGTTTATTGTCATGTGTATTCATGCTGCTTGCATGTCGTCGTTTATTTTGCCTTTGTTGTTTTCTTGACAGCTTTCTTTGCCTTGGGTGGTTTGGGAGATTTTGAAGCTCTCTTTATTTTGGGCTTTTTGTTCCCAACAACAAGCTGCTGCTGCTGCTGCTTCTTTTTCAAGGCTGTAGGTGGTTTGTTGCTTGTGGCGGCTTTCTTGGGAGTTACCACGGCCTTCTTTGCTGCTGTAGATGGTTTCTTGGTTGTGGTGGCTTTCTTGGGAGTTAGAACGGCCCTCTTCTCTGCTACGGCCAGCTTGAATGATCCACTAGCTCCACTTCCCTTGGTCTGAACAAGAATGCCGTCAGCCACTGCTTTCTTGAGAAATCTTCGGATGTAAATGGCGATCTTGGCAGCCTCGACTTTGTTGTTGGCAACAACGTACTTCTTGATTGCTTGTAGAGACGAGCCCTTACGGTCTTTGAGTGCTGCGACCGCGGCTAGAACCATTTGACTAGTTTTCGGGTGAGCAACCTGGACGCGAGGTTTCCTGGTGGTGGCCACCACAGCAGCAGCAGCCGCAGCCTTCTTGGTAGGCTTTGCTTCTACCATGATGATGATGAGATAACCAAGGTGATGAGAGACGCTCAGACAGTCACGGGGGAATGATGCTGCCGCCGCTTGAGCCGAACCTATTTATGTGCCGGCACGGTACAGAAGCTGCAACCTGGCAACTCGTCCACCAATCACGACGGTTGGTTTTACGGCTCCGAAACCTGGATCCCATATCTTCTCTAAAATAGAAGCATTTGTTCATGTTCTTTGTAAAAGTATCATAAAGCAGGACAGATGAGACAAATATCATAAAAACTGAAGAGCAGATGAGCACACACATGTATGTATTACAAAAGAAAATCCACAAATTCATTAGAAATTGGCAGGGTAGGCTGAGGAAGTAGGTAGATGTAAAATGTCTGTAAATGGCGAAAGAACATAAACCCAAGACTGAATAAACGATGTTAAATATCCATGCCAAGGAGACAAAAATATGTTAGGATACAATTACCATTAAGACACCACAAGAAGGTCCGTATCCTGCCGTGATGACTAAAAAGAGTTGGTTATTAGCCACAATGTGTAGGCAGTCTCATGCCAACGGCCATACCACGTTGAGAACACCGCTTCTCGTCCGATCAGCGAAGTTAAGCAACGTTGGGTTTGGTTAGTACTTGGATGGGTGACCGCCTGGGAACACCAAATGCTGTTGGCAATAATGTTTTTTGTTTTGTTTTGTTTTGTTTCGTTTGTTTTTGTTTGAATGGCTGGCTGGCTGGCTGGCTGGCTCCACGGGAAATTCACGGAGTTGTGTGGAATAAGGCCTGGTAAAATGAATTAATATGTATGTCATGTTTAAAACAAACTCGCTTAATATAGTGTGTGAGGCTTTATACAAAAACAAACAACCAAAACAAAACATGTTGTATATATATATATATATATATATATATATATATATATATATATATATATATATATATATATATATATATATAGCTTAATCCGGGTTTGAACTCGCAACTCCAAGAATACGCATCACTTATATACACTTTACCACTGGACCACTGCAGGACACTTGATGCTGAGGTATCAATTTAATGACGTAAATGCCATTTCCACAAATAAATGATAATTTAAAAGTATTTGTATGTACAAATCTTTTCTGTTTAAAAGGCTACAATATCAGTTACTGATATAATTTGTGTTAATGTTTCTATACCCACAGGAAGGCATGTTTTTGCTTATATGTAAGGGGTACGGAGAAGGAATCCACAGACCATCATTCCCCTTCCCCCCCCCCCCCTCCCACCTACTACCACCACCACCACCACCACCACCACTACTCACCACCAATCACCACCAATCACCACCACCACCAATCACCACCAATCACCACCACCACACCTAACCGAAAACCCCCTAACACATCAACCCTCCCCCCAATCAACAGGCGAAATAATAACCCTCAAATGCCTGCCTGCCTGCCTGCCAGCCAGCCAATACTAACGGTCTTCTCAGAAAGAAAATCTCTTTGTATCTGTATTACTTGATGAAATGTATGATTCTAATAATGAAAATAAATTGTTATGTCGGTTGTATGAGCATAATGACCAATATGCACGTGATATGAATGAATTAAATAGTGTAGTTTTAAGTAATTAGGTTGTAGACACATTAAGCGGATATGATATTTGACGCGTCCAGAACTGGTGATTTTTGGTTTAGTTTTAAATGCACCACCACCACCACCACCACCATTGCTTCCCCAGAGCCTAATTAAGGACCGGTAAAAGGAGTCAATATGTATGTCATCTATAAAACCAAAGAATGAATAAAAACACACACACACACACCTACATAATAGTACTAGGAAGATTGTATGGCATAAAAAAAAAAAAAAAAGTACTCCCATTGGGTCGTTTGAACTCGCGACTTCCAAAACACCAGCCACACACCTTACCACCCAGCCACCATAGAGTTGGTATAATTGTGCAACTTTAGTTATAAAACTAAAGTTCTTATTGTCTCAAATCTTATTGTCTGTTCTATGAAAAGGCATGATGTAAATTATGTATTTTTTGAATGATTGAATTGTAGGCACATTAAGCGAATTCGATATTTGATATATCCAGAAAAGGTGATTTCTGTTCAGTTTTAAAATGCATCACCGTTAACGCTAAAGGACTGGTAAAACGACTCGATGTTTGTCATTTTTAAAATAAACACTAAAACTAGGCCCTTAACATATATAATGTTTGAATATAAATTGAATGCATATAAATACAAAGTGGGAGTGGCTGGCTGGCTGGCTGCCTGCCTGCCTGGCTGGCTGGCTGGCTGGCTGGCTGGTTGGCTGACTGGCTGGCTGCCTGGCTGCCTGCCTGCCTGCCTGCCTGCCTGCCTGGCTGGCTGGCTGGCTGGCTGGCTGGCTGCTGGCTGGCTGGCTGGCTGGCTGGCTGGCTGGCTGGCTGGCTGGCTGCCCGATGCCCGCCCGCCCGCCCGCCTGCTTGCCTTGCCTTGCCTTGCCTTGCCTTGCCTTGCCTTGGCTGTCCTGTCCTGTTATTGCCTTGCCTTGCCTTGCCTTGCCTTGCCTTGCCCTGCCCTGCCTTGGCTGCAGCTGGCTGGCTGGCCGTAAATCAACTCTTAACAACACCACACCACACCACACCATCACTCATCACCCATCACCCACCACGGGCCCCAGTCTCCCAGCCTCTCTTATATACCCGAGCAGGCCCTTTAAATTATTTGAATTGTTGCACTTCGGCCAATGGCACGATCGCTGCTGCTCAAACATATTTTGGTTCACAAGTATTATAATATATTATATTATATTATATTATATATATATATATATATATATATATATATATATATATATATATATATATATATATATATATATATATATTTATTCATGAAACACATTAAAACCTTGATCATTTATTCATTCGTTACGTCTAGTGAAGAATTGCTTTTGTTCATTTGTATGATTAAAAATTGATAGAATATGAATTCCTCGCTTAAAGTAAAATATAAAATATATATTGGATTTATATGATTGGTTAATATTCCAAGTGATGCTGAATATCCCCTATAATTTTGTTTTGTTTGTTTGTTTGTTATGTACACATTCCAAATGAAATCAATATAAATGTTATTATTAATGTTTGAAAGTTGATTGTCTACTTGAATCTCTCTATTAAAGTGTGTGTGGCTCCGGATGGAGCCTGGTTATGGTATTTGTCGTGGTGGGTGGCAGAAGTGCTTACTTCTTCTCTGTCTTCTTTGGCAAAAGAACTGCCTGAATGTTTGGAAGAACACCTCCCTGTGCAATGGTTACGCCAGACAGAAGTTTGTTGAGTTCTTCGTCGTTGCGGATGGCCAACTGCAAGTGACGTGGGATGATACGGGTCTTCTTGTTGTCACGTGCGGCGTTACCGGCGAGCTCCAGAACTTCGGCAGCGAGGTATTCCATGACGGCTGCCAGGTAGACAGGAGCGCCAGCACCGACGCGTTCGGCGTAGTTGCCCTTACGCAGCAGACGGTGAATTCTGCCCACGGGGAACTGAAGTCCGGCCCTGCTGGAGCGAGACTTTGACTTGCCCTTCACTTTGCCTCCCTTGCCGCGTCCTGACATTGCTGCTGCTGTTGTGGGTTTGTGGTGGTTTTATGCCGCCCCGCAGATCGAGCTTCGTGTTATATACCCCGCTCAGGATCAAGGGAGCCCGCCACTGACCAATCAGCGCGCTCCGCCACGCGACCCGCTCTGAGCTGAGTCGCGAGCGGGATATAAAAGGAAAGCTCGCCTCGCGCAAAAGTTCATTATTGTATCGCAACGCCAGCCAGCACGAGCATCATCATGCCACCCAAGGCATCTGGAAAGGCTGCCAAGAAGGCCGGAAAGGCCCAGAAGGCCATTGCCAAGGGCGATAAGAAAAAGAAGCGCAGGAGGAAGGAGAGCTACAGCATCTACATCTACAAAGTGCTGAAGCAGGTCCACCCCGACACTGGTATCTCTTCCAAAGCCATGTCGATCATGAACTCGTTCGTGAACGACATCTTCGAGCGCATCGCCGCCGAGGCTTCTCGCCTGGCCCACTACAACAAGCGTTCCACCATTACCAGTCGGGAGATCCAGACGGCTGTAAGGCTCCTGTTGCCCGGAGAACTGGCCAAGCACGCCGTCTCTGAGGGCACTAAGGCCGTCACCAAGTACACCTCCTCCAAGTAAACGGCTTACTTACTGCCCTGTGGTGGTGGCTTGGCCTCAAACCAACAAACTCGGCTCCATTGGAGCCACACTTTAATTTCTAAAGAGATTGTGAGTGTTAGACACCAATACTATTATAACAAAAACCTCTGTCACTGAAAGCAAATAGCTATAAAATGAGAATATTTATGAAACTGTCTGTGTGTGTTTCTCTCTCTCAGTGTCTGTCTGTCTGTCTGTCTGTCTGTCTGTCTGTCTGCCTGCCTGCCTGCCTGTCTGTCTGTCTGTCTGTCTGTCTGTCTGTCTGTCTGTCTGTCTGTCTGTCTGTCTTGTCTGTCTTGTCTGTCTGTCTGTGTGTCTCTCTCTCTCTCTCTCTCTCTCTCTCTCTCTCTCTCTCTCTCTCTCTCTCTCTCTCTCTCTCTCTCTCTCTCTCTCTCTCTCTCTCTCTCTCTCAACACATATAAGCACTCGGTATCTTTTTTCTAGAGATTAGAGATTCATTGTTATGTTCCACATTAGGATTACTATGCAGGCCACCCTCTTAGGTTTGAAAATGTCAAGAAAACGGTTAATTTAAAATGTCATCTCCTAACTTAACAGATTAAGCCAGAGGACCGAAAACAGAATAAAACAGGACTGGACAGTATATGTCACTTATACAAGCTGCTTTTATTTCTAGTACAGTATGACAATTTTTATTTTGGGGGGGGGGGGTGATCCTTGACAGTGCATAAGAGTGAAAAGCGACGGCGTTTTGTTTGTAAGAGAACAGGTTGTACTACAAATGACTTGATTTATTGATATCACATGTATGTATGACACCTAAATTATGCTAGGAATGTCTGAAATCTCCTTAGAAGGATATTTTGGCCCTGAGAAGGGCCGAGTTTGGTGTATACTAGGGTGGTCGATTTAGCTTATGCACGCTCTCCACGGATACGGCGAGCAAGCTGAATGTCCTTTGGCATGATGGTGACACGCTTGGCGTGGATGGCACAGAGGTTAGTGTCCTCGAAGAGACCGACCAGGTAAGCCTCGGATGCCTCCTGTAAAGCCATGACGGCAGACGACTGGAAGCGAAGATCGGTCTTGAAGTCCTGGGCAATCTCGCGCACCAGACGCTGGAAGGGAAGTTTCCTGATGAGCAACTCGGTGCTCTTCTGGTAACGACGGATCTCACGCAGGGCGACCGTTCCGGGCCTGTAACGGTGAGGCTTCTTCACACCCCCTGTGGCAGGAGCAGACTTGCGTGCTGCCTTGGTGGCCAGCTGCTTACGAGGAGCCTTGCCTCCCGTGGACTTGCGAGCAGTCTGCTTGGTGCGAGCCATGGTGAACAACTGTGGTTTGTGATGGCCGGCGCCGAAAAATTTTTGCTTATATACGCCGTCTCGAGGCGCTTGCTCGAGCGCCATTGGCTGCTCGACTCGCCTACGTCACCCCGTTGCCCCTCCCCTCCTTCCTCTGGCTGCAGCCAACAGGCGGCTCACCTCAATCACTATTATCGCTGATTTTGCTCTATTTTTTGGATTTGTGCAAAAGTCATTTCACAGGGACGTGAAACAGACGAGTAGGCAACTGCAGTTTTGAAAGCGTTGTGAGAAAGCCGTGTCTACTCGACCACAAGCGTAAAGTAAGGGCAGGCAGGAGTTGCAATGCTACTAGTACGTCCGCTTGATGGGATATAGTCGGGAAATCGTGCGGGCATTCGTAACTTACGTAATGTGTATTGCCGTGTATAGCACTCTTTCTCTCCTCTGCTAAACATTTCTTCCTCTTCAGGCCGGGACCTACCCCCTGTGCGGTGAAAGTGCAGTGGGGTATTCGTCCTTTCCTCCCAGGTGGGGTCACAGCACGTGCTTGCGCCCTGTGTCTCCCTGCCTGGCTTGTTTGCTATGCCGATCCACTGCTAGAACCTCGTGATAGTGCGAGTCAACTAGCAGTGGGGGTTGCCCTTGAGTAACACCTTCAGGACTCACGAATACTTTGTATTTGTGCCGAACCGGGTTCAATTAGCCTGCTAAGAACCCGGAATTACGCCTCTGACAACCGAGCTCCAACCCACAGCTCACGAGCCTAAGATCCACAGCTCCACGGAGATCGCAGCTACCCAGCTGAGTCAACCCACACCACATCCTCCACCAGACCACTACCTCACCTAAAATGCACTGCCTTCGCCTCCTCTCTGCTCTTGATCCCCCCCTTGACCCTGACGGAATAGGACAGAAAATCTACATGATCACCCAGACTCCTTACACCTCCATCACCCCCATTGACAAAGGAATAAAGCTCTTTCTACCCTCTGAATCTGACCTCTATGCTTGCCTCACCCCCAAAGCCCGAACAGGACTACAGACACTTGGACTCACCCCTGCACTGACACTGGAACAGAAACATAATTGCACTGCTGTTGCCTTCAACGTAGACACCACCCTCCTCTCCACGATTACAACTTTAGACAAACAACGTACTGCCGACATCGGAAAAGCCAACAACATCATCATAGAAGATCTCTTCCACCCACCAAACACAAAGATCCTCAGAATCCGATGCTCCTCCCCCACTGAAGCTGAATCCCTCCTCACACATGGCTTTAAAGCAGACCACATTTCCATCCCACATTATAACTTCAAGATGAGCACATACCAATCCATTACACAATGCTTCAGGTGCTATGGATTCAACCATACCACCAGGCAATGCAAGGAAAAGGAACAAGCCTGCTCCTTGTGCGCCAACAAAGGTCATTTCTGGAAAGATTGCACAGAAGGTTCACGTTGCTGTATAAACTGTGGTGAAAACCATCCTGCCACCCACCACAATTGCAAAATCAGGGTGCAACTCATCAAGGCAATGAAGAATAAGACCCAAAACACACTACCCCAATATCAGGCCCAGACAGCACGCCAGCTCTATCCCCAAAACCTCACTAACCAGCTTCACCGCCCCAACACACTTCCCCAAAACGCTCAAACAATACCCATCAACCCTCAAGGTAGAGGTGCCCTGCTCCCCACCCCCCCAGGTTTCCCACCTCTCCAAACCCACACCACCAGTGGACACCATCTCGCAAACCACCATACTCAGGCCCCCCCTCCCCCCCCTCACCCACCAACAGACGACACCCCGAGAATAGTGGCAGCTATCATAATAGCGCAGATATCAGCACAAGGAGACACGAGGAAGGCAATTTCCAACATCCAACAAATCCTACTAGCAAACAACCTCCCTCCAATAGTCATCCCTCCCAGCTTGGCGTCACAACCAGTACAACCCCTAACACCTCCCCCCATCACCCCACAAGCACTTACACCACCACCACCACCCCTTATTACTCCCCAGACACAAAACCCAGGATCACCCCCACCCCCTATCACACTCCAGGCATCAAACCCAGTACCACCCCCACCCCTCATCTCCTCCCAGACAAAAAACCCAGCACCACCCCCACCCCCTTCCCCACCCCCTATCACAACCCAGGCAACAAACCCAGTACAACCCCCACCTCTCATCACCTCCCAGACAGAAAACCCAGCACCACCCCTACTCTCTTCCCCACCCCCCATCACCCCCCAGACATCAAACCCAGTACCACCCCTACTCTCGCCCCCACCCCTCACCACCTCACAGACAACAAACCCAACACCACCCCCTCCCACCATCACCCCCCAAGCACCAAACCCAGAACAATCTACACCCTCCCCTGACACCCAGGCCTCTAACTGCTTCTCACAGACCATGCTCCCCATGACAGCTACCCCTCTTCAGTCAAAAAGATCAAGCCCACCAAAACACAAAACAACTCTCCAAATGAAAAGAACAAACTCACCAAAACAAAACAAAAAATTTCTGCATGCAAGACGAACAACCCCAAAACACAAGAAAACCGACCCATCAATAAAAAGGACATCAGATACCAAGAAACATGTAACCTCCCTCACCTCAGCCCACACGCCCAACACGTCTACTCACCTCACGCCCAACACGCTAGCCAACCTCACGCCCCTAACCCAATACCACACAGGTACAAAGCCCAAAATCCCACAAAATTTGCCCCAAAACGTGTCTTTCTCAGCCAAGAGGACTAACACCTCCCCAGACCACTCCCTCACCCCTACACCAAAACTTCCTAAATTCATACCAGAAACCATGCAAAACGGACGCCATACATATCTCCTACCCAAATCTATAATTACCAAATCTGTCTACACAACGAATCAATCCACAAAGGAGAACCCCTCCGGTTCAAATGCCACAAACACTCCCCCAACAAGTCAGTAAATATGAAAATCACACAATTTAACGTTAGAGCATATTACAACATCAGACACCTAATTGCTAACTTTGTGGAGAATGAAAGACCGGATGTGCTGCTACTAAACAGCACATGCGTGACGAACTCTCACAAAATTAGACATTTTGGCTTCACAACATACCAATCTCCTGATGAAGCTTACGAAGGGGTTGCTATTCTAATAAAGAACACCTATAAACATGACCTCCTCACTACCAACTGGCAACACAAACACTTCCTAGCAGTTCGCATTCACACTCAACACGGGCAGATGATCATTGGTACCACATACATTCGTCCAAACTTGGGTCTCCCCCTCCAGGACCTAAACATTCTCTTCAACCACACACACATACCAGTCTTCCTCCTAGCAGACTTAAATGCAAAACACCAAACATTCAACCATCGCCAACACAACATGCACGGTCAACAACTACACCAACTCCACCAAAACAAACACCTCACCTTCCTTGGCCCTGACTTCCAAACAACCTACACACACAATGGAACTGGGAGACCAGATCTAATCCTCACCAACAGAGCAGGCACCCACCTACAACACTACATCACACCCGGACCCCTCACTGGCTCAGATCACATACCCATATCACTCACACTCTCCAGCAACCCCATACTCATCCCAGCCACCCCACAATATGACTATCAAAATGCAGACTGGGAAGCCTTCAAACAACACCTAACTGCCAGCACACAGCCCTACAACTTCCAAGACAAACCACACACAGACATAGATTCCCAAGTCCTCACCATCCAGAATAACATCATACAAGCAGCTGATGCTACCATTCCAAAAACAACCCACAAAACCAGATACTCCTTTTTTCCTTCGATCAGAACAAAAAGGCTACTCTCCTGCTATCACAACAGATTCACCCACAACCTTCACAGATACAATCAAGTAAACACAGACCTCACAATACTCAAAAACCACATACTCAACAGCCTTGACCAAGACCATGCTAACCACTGGGAGAAACTCATACATAAAGCTGAAATACAAAGAAAAACAACTCCACAACAATTCTGGAACTTCATAAAGAGGATCAGAGGAAACTCCTCCTCTTCTGCCTTTACATACATCACTCACAACAATCAAAACTACACCGATCCCTCAGAAGTAATAGGCATATTCAAACAACACTGGCAGGACATCTTCAATCCCCACCCCCCACAGCCAACAGCAATACAAAACATAAACAGAGTAGAAACATGGATACGACACAACCCTCATGCCATCACACACTACCCTACCATTGACCTCACGACACTAGACGACTTAGAAAGTGACCTCACAGAATCAATACTACCTGAAGAAGTTAAACTCATGCTCAAGAACACCAGACGTAAAGCCCCAGGAGCCTCTGGCATTGGCCAAGCTCTCCTCAAGCAACTTCCAGACCCCCTAATCTTAGCACTCACAGAAGTCTACAACGCCTCACTAGCATCAGGATATTTCCCAAGCCCATTCAAAGAAGCCACAGCAATCCTCATTCCAAAACCCCAAAAATCCCCGACAGACCCTAAGAACTACAGACCGATCAGCTTACTAGAGACATTAGGAAAAGTATACGAAAAACTCATTAATCATAAACTCAGGAATCACCTAGAACACAAAAACATATTGACAGACAAACAATTTGGCTTCAGACAACACCGCTCAACACAAGACGCACTGAACATAATAACAAACTACCTCTCCATAAATAAACACCAAAGGGCCAAGACGGCCCTCATTGCAAAGGACGTCGAAAAAGCTTTTGACACTGTATGGCACGACGGCCTACGTTACAAACTCTGCACTATGTTTCAACTATCTGATAACATGCAGAGGCTACTTTGCAGCTTTCTAACAAATAGAAAGATGCAGATCAAGTTCCTCAGCAAGCTGTCAGGTTATTTCAACCTAAATGCAGGTGTCCCTCAGGGCTCAGTTCTTTCACCAACCTTATACATACTCTATATAAACGACATCCCTGACCCAGTATACTGGACATCAATGACCCTTTGCTACGCTGACGACGTAACCCAACTGATCACAGACTATACGATTAACGCCCTCACACGGAAAGCACAACAAGAAATAGACAAAGTCACCCTTTGGGAACACGACTGGCGAATAAAAACAAACCCCAACAAGTCAAAAATAACTTACTTTTTCTACAACAAACGACGTAACCCTGACCCAGTAAAACTCTACTCTCAATCACCAGATGCAACCCAGATCCCAAGAGTCAACAAAACCACAGTACTTGGACTCACACTAGACTTTAACCTTCGCTTTCACACACACATAACACCCAAGAAAGCTATAGCCTCAAACGCCCTATCAAAACTCTACCCACTCAAACATGCCTCCCAAGCCACCAAGCTCTACTTATACAAAACACTTATTCTCCCACTCCTAACATATGCACCGATCCCACTCACACTTGCAGCACCAACAAATAGGAAGAAACTCCAGCGTACCCAGAACAGGGCTCTGAGATGGGTGTTCGATACCCATTGGCAGGACTTCACCACCAGTGAGGCCCTGCATGAGAGGGCGAACATCCCACCTCTGAACATAACCTGGGATACTATGGGGAAGAAACAGATTGACAGAATTCTCACCTATCATGACAACTACGACACGTTCCTCAGAAACGTCCTAAGCAGACCCAGACATACGCACAACCTCTTTAACCTGATCGACGATCCACCTCCTGCTCCGTCCTTTACATAACCCCTCTCCTATAATATCACTACTCAAATCACCAAACTTCCAACTATAACCTCCTAACTCTTCTCCTCCCTCTTTAGGGGGGGACCAACTAGCTCCCGTTTTCTGGTGCCTTGGGTGGGCCACGATGCTGATTATCAGATCAAAGACCACATCTGGTGTGAGCCTCCAGGGCACACCCAGCTGAGGGCTGCTGTCTCCGTGGGTGCTCAGAAAAGACGAATTGTTGTCACAGATCCGATTCCTTGCCTTCACTGCCTAGTCTGGTCATAACGATTTCAATGCCATGCAGCTGGGTCTAGCCCTGGCACTTTACCTCATACTAAAAACCCTTCCTCTCACCCCCACTAATTCTTCCCCTATCCCCACTTCCACGCTCACCCATTAGGGTATCTTGACCTATATTTAATTCATTCATTCATGGCATTCGTCAATTCGATTCACACAACTTCAACACCATGACTGGACGCGGCAAGGGAGGCAAGGGACTCGGAAAGGGTGGCGCCAAGCGTCATCGTAAGGTGCTACGTGACAACATCCAGGGCATCACCAAGCCCGCTATTCGTCGCTTAGCTCGTCGTGGCGGCGTGAAGCGTATTTCGGGTCTCATCTACGAAGAGACCCGTGGCGTCCTGAAGGTGTTCCTCGAGAACGTCATCCGTGATGCTGTAACCTACACGGAACACGCCAAGAGGAAGACCGTCACTGCCATGGACGTGGTGTACGCTCTGAAGCGCCAGGGTCGTACCCTCTACGGATTCGGCGGATAAGAGCTTGGCTAATCCATCGATTCCACCCACCACCACCTCAAAACGGGACCTAATTAGGTCCCTATACTTTTTTACTGAAGGGCTTAATAGACGATAACATAAATTGTTTTGATATCAGCTAGCACATTGGGTCTTATGAAATCTATTTTTTATCCTCGCATGCTTAAAGGGACTCTGATTGGGGAGGGAGGGGGGGGGGGGGAAGGTTTGTTACGTTATATACTAGCAGAGCAGGATCATTGGTGGGGGGGGGGGGGTGAGGGGGAGAGAGAGAGAGAGAGAGATCTTTCCCAACTCTTCCTTTTTACATGAGTGAGCTACCCGTTTTATTCATTTTATCCTTCTCAGAGCTGTTTTGATAGTATCCAAATGATGGTAAATGAAAAGGGAGGACACGAATATCTACCCAGAATTCAGGACTGGCAATCGATATGCATGTTTGAGTGCGAATCTTTTTCTCTCTCAACTTAGGTATACGTTTATGTCGTACCTAAAAGCGAGAACCACACTATTGGGACAAGTATGCAAGGCCCAATTTTCCTAACAAGCACAGTTAATTTTGTTATTTTCGAACATTTCTTTCCAAATTGGTTTATCCAATTAACAGTATTATATTAAGATCATGAATTGCTGGGTTAGGTTAGGTTAGGTTAGGTTAGGTTAGGTTAGCTTAGCTTAGGTTAGGTTAGGTTAGGTTAGGTTAGGTTAGCTTAGCTTAGCTTGGGTTAGCTTAGGTTAGGTTAGGTTAGCTTAGCTTGGGTTAGCATAGGTTAGGTTAGGTTTGATTACATTTCTATGTTAGATTTAACTCAAATTCAAAACAATTGCAGTCATTCGGCTTGTTAGTCAACTTGCCTCTAATAGGGGCAATTTGTCTAACAAGACTATTTAGTTTTGTGTGCATATATATATATATATATATATATATATATATATATATATATATATATATATATATATATATATATATATATATATATATATATATATATATATATATTATAGCTTCAAGACTCCGAACCAATATAGAAGCATCAAGAGGAAGTGCTTGTGTTATGGGCCAATAGGCCTTCTGCAGTTACTTCCATTCTTATGTTTTTATTCCCATTGGTTCGTGTTTTATCTTGTGTAAATGTCAATCACCTCACCAAAAACTTTGGTACCATATCACCTCACCCATGTATGTGTGTATATATATATATATATATATATATATATATATATATATATATATATATATATATATATATATATATATATATATATATATATATATATAATATACAGAGTAAATCTACCCCAAAAGTAATGATTTATTTGTCTACAAAACTAAACTCTTTTTGGAATCATATGAGGCCCCTCCACTGAGGGGGGAGGCCTGGATGTTTATTGTCATGTGTATTCATGCTGCTTGCATGTCGTCGTTTATTTTGCCTTTGTTGTTTTCTTGACAGCTTTCTTTGCCTTGGGTGGTTTGGGAGATTTTGAAGCTCTCTTTATTTTGGGCTTTTTGTTCCCAACAACAAGCTGCTGCTGCTGCTGCTTCTTTTTCAAGGCTGTAGGTGGTTTGTTGCTTGTGGCGGCTTTCTTGGGAGTTACCACGGCCTTCTTTGCTGCTGTAGATGGTTTCTTGGTTGTGGTGGCTTTCTTGGGAGTTAGAACGGCCCTCTTCTCTGCTACGGCCAGCTTGAATGATCCACTAGCTCCACTTCCCTTGGTCTGAACAAGAATGCCGTCAGCCACTGCTTTCTTGAGAAATCTTCGGATGTAAATGGCGATCTTGGCAGCCTCGACTTTGTTGTTGGCAACAACGTACTTCTTGATTGCTTGTAGAGACGAGCCCTTACGGTCTTTGAGTGCTGCGACCGCGGCTAGAACCATTTGACTAGTTTTCGGGTGAGCAACCTGGACGCGAGGTTTCCTGGTGGTGGCCACCACAGCAGCAGCAGCCGCAGCCTTCTTGGTAGGCTTTGCTTCTACCATGATGATGATGAGATAACCAAGGTGATGAGAGACGCTCAGACAGTCACGGGGGAATGATGCTGCCGCCGCTTGAGCCGAACCTATTTATGTGCCGGCACGGTACAGAAGCTGCAACCTGGCAACTCGTCCACCAATCACGACGGTTGGTTTTACGGCTCCGAAACCTGGATCCCATATCTTCTCTAAAATAGAAGCATTTGTTCATGTTCTTTGTAAAAGTATCATAAAGCAGGACAGATGAGACAAATATCATAAAAACTGAAGAGCAGATGAGCACACACATGTATGTATTACAAAAGAAAATCCACAAATTCATTAGAAATTGGCAGGGTAGGCTGAGGAAGTAGGTAGATGTAAAATGTCTGTAAATGGCGAAAGAACATAAACCCAAGACTGAATAAACGATGTTAAATATCCATGCCAAGGAGACAAAAATATGTTAGGATACAATTACCATTAAGACACCACAAGAAGGTCCGTATCCTGCCGTGATGACTAAAAAGAGTTGGTTATTAGCCACAATGTGTAGGCAGTCTCATGCCAACGGCCATACCACGTTGAGAACACCGCTTCTCGTCCGATCAGCGAAGTTAAGCAACGTTGGGTTTGGTTAGTACTTGGATGGGTGACCGCCTGGGAACACCAAATGCTGTTGGCAATAATGTTTTTTGTTTTGTTTTGTTTTGTTTCGTTTGTTTTTGTTTGAATGGCTGGCTGGCTGGCTGGCTGGCTCCACGGGAAATTCACGGAGTTGTGTGGAATAAGGCCTGGTAAAATGAATTAATATGTATGTCATGTTTAAAACAAACTCGCTTAATATAGTGTGTGAGGCTTTATACAAAAACAAACAACCAAAACAAAACATGTTGTATATATATATATATATATATATATATATATATATATATATATATATATATATATATATATATATATATATAGCTTAATCCGGGTTTGAACTCGCAACTCCAAGAATACGCATCACTTATATACACTTTACCACTGGACCACTGCAGGACACTTGATGCTGAGGTATCAATTTAATGACGTAAATGCCATTTCCACAAATAAATGATAATTTAAAAGTATTTGTATGTACAAATCTTTTCTGTTTAAAAGGCTACAATATCAGTTACTGATATAATTTGTGTTAATGTTTCTATACCCACAGGAAGGCATGTTTTTGCTTATATGTAAGGGGTACGGAGAAGGAATCCACAGACCATCATTCCCCTTCCCCCCCCCCCCCTCCCACCTACTACCACCACCACCACCACCACCACCACTACTCACCACCAATCACCACCAATCACCACCACCACCAATCACCACCAATCACCACCACCACACCTAACCGAAAACCCCCTAACACATCAACCCTCCCCCCAATCAACAGGCGAAATAATAACCCTCAAATGCCTGCCTGCCTGCCTGCCAGCCAGCCAATACTAACGGTCTTCTCAGAAAGAAAATCTCTTTGTATCTGTATTACTTGATGAAATGTATGATTCTAATAATGAAAATAAATTGTTATGTCGGTTGTATGAGCATAATGACCAATATGCACGTGATATGAATGAATTAAATAGTGTAGTTTTAAGTAATTAGGTTGTAGACACATTAAGCGGATATGATATTTGACGCGTCCAGAACTGGTGATTTTTGGTTTAGTTTTAAATGCACCACCACCACCACCACCACCATTGCTTCCCCAGAGCCTAATTAAGGACCGGTAAAAGGAGTCAATATGTATGTCATCTATAAAACCAAAGAATGAATAAAAACACACACACACACACCTACATAATAGTACTAGGAAGATTGTATGGCATAAAAAAAAAAAAAAAAGTACTCCCATTGGGTCGTTTGAACTCGCGACTTCCAAAACACCAGCCACACACCTTACCACCCAGCCACCATAGAGTTGGTATAATTGTGCAACTTTAGTTATAAAACTAAAGTTCTTATTGTCTCAAATCTTATTGTCTGTTCTATGAAAAGGCATGATGTAAATTATGTATTTTTTGAATGATTGAATTGTAGGCACATTAAGCGGATTCGATATTTGATATATCCAGAAAAGGTGATTTCTGTTCAGTTTTAAAATGCATCACCGTTAACGCTAAAGGACTGGTAAAACGACTCGATGTTTGTCATTTTTAAAATAAACACTAAAACTAGGCCCTTAACATATATAATGTTTGAATATAAATTGAATGCATATAAATACAAAGTGGGAGTGGCTGGCTGGCTGGCTGCCTGCCTGCCTGGCTGGCTGGCTGGCTGGCTGGCTGGCTGCCTGCCTGCCTGGCTGGCTGGCTGGCTGGCTGGCTGGTTGGCTGACTGGCTGGCTGCCTGGCTGCCTGCCTGCCTGCCTGCCTGCCTGCCTGCCTGCCTGCCTGCCTGCCTGGCTGGCTGGCTGGCTGGCTGGCTGGCTGGCTGGCTGGCTGGCTGGCTGGCTGGCTGCCCGCCCGCCCGCCCGCCCGCCCGCCCGCCCGCCCGCCCGCCCGCCCGCCTGCTTGCCTTGCCTTGCCTTGCCTTGCCTTGCCTTGCCTTGGCTGTCCTGTCCTGTTATTGCCTTGCCTTGCCTTGCCTTGCCTTGCCTTGCCCTGCCCTGCCCTGCCTTGGCTGCAGCTGGCTGGCTGGCCGTAAATCAACTCTTAACAACACCACACCACACCACACCATCACTCATCACCCATCACCCACCACCGGCCCCAGTCTCCCAGCCTCTCTTATATACCCGAGCAGGCCCTTTAAATTATTTGAATTGTTGCACTTCGGCCAATGGCACGATCGCTGCTGCTCAAACATATTCTGGTTCACAAGTATTATAATATATTATATTATATTATATTATATATATATATATATATATATATATATATATATATATATATATATATATATATATATATATATATATATATATATATATATATATATATATATATATTTATTCATGAAACACATTAAAACCTTGATCATTTATTCATTCGTTACGTCTAGTGAAGAATTGCTTTTGTTCATTTGTATGATTAAAAATTGATAGAATATGAATTCCTCGCTTAAAGTAAAATATAAAATATATATTGGATTTATATGATTGGTTAATATTCCAAGTGATGCTGAATATCCCCTATAATTTTGTTTTGTTTGTTTGTTTGTTATGTACACATTCCAAATGAAATCAATATAAATGTTATTATTAATGTTTGAAAGTTGATTGTCTACTTGAATCTCTCTATTAAAGTGTGTGTGGCTCCGGATGGAGCCTGGTTATGGTATTTGTCGTGGTGGGTGGCAGAAGTGCTTACTTCTTCTCTGTCTTCATTGGCAAAAGAACTGCCTGAATGTTTGGAAGAACACCTCCCTGTGCAATGGTTACGCCAGACAGAAGTTTGTTGAGTTCTTCGTCGTTGCGGATGGCCAACTGCAAGTGACGTGGGATGATACGGGTCTTCTTGTTGTCACGTGCGGCGTTACCGGCGAGCTCCAGAACTTCGGCAGCGAGGTATTCCATGACGGCTGCCAGGTAGACAGGAGCGCCAGCACCGACGCGTTCGGCGTAGTTGCCCTTACGCAGCAGACGGTGAATTCTGCCCACGGGGAACTGAAGTCCGGCCCTGCTGGAGCGAGACTTTGACTTGCCCTTCACTTTGCCTCCCTTGCCGCGTCCTGACATTGCTGCTGCTGTTGTGGGTTTGTGGTGGTTTTATGCCGCCCCGCAGATCGAGCTTCGTGTTATATACCCCGCTCAGGATCAAGGGAGCCCGCCACTGACCAATCAGCGCGCTCCGCCACGCGACCCGCTCTGAGCTGAGTCGCGAGCGGGATATAAAAGGAAAGCTCGCCTCGCGCAAAAGTTCATTATTGTATCGCAACGCCAGCCAGCACGAGCATCATCATGCCACCCAAGGCATCTGGAAAGGCTGCCAAGAAGGCCGGAAAGGCCCAGAAGGCCATTGCCAAGGGCGATAAGAAAAAGAAGCGCAGGAGGAAGGAGAGCTACAGCATCTACATCTACAAAGTGCTGAAGCAGGTCCACCCCGACACTGGTATCTCTTCCAAAGCCATGTCGATCATGAACTCGTTCGTGAACGACATCTTCGAGCGCATCGCCGCCGAGGCTTCTCGCCTGGCCCACTACAACAAGCGTTCCACCATTACCAGTCGGGAGATCCAGACGGCTGTAAGGCTCCTGTTGCCCGGAGAACTGGCCAAGCACGCCGTCTCTGAGGGCACTAAGGCCGTCACCAAGTACACCTCCTCCAAGTAAACGGCTTACTTACTGCCCTGTGGTGGTGGCTTGGCCTCAAACCAACAAACTCGGCTCCATTGGAGCCACACTTTAATTTCTAAAGAGATTGTGAGTGTTAGACACCAATACTATTATAACAAAAACCTCTGTCACTGAAAGCAAATAGCTATAAAATGAGAATATTTATGAAACTGTCTGTGTGTGTTTCTCTCTCTCAGTGTCTGTCTGTCTGTCTGTCTGTCTGTCTGTCTGTCTGTCTGTCTGCCTGCCTGCCTGCCTGTCTGTCTGTCTGTCTGTCTGTCTGTCTGTCTGTCTGTCTGTCTGTCTGTCTGTCTGTCTGTCTTGTCTGTCTTGTCTGTCTGTCTGTGTGTCTCTCTCTCTCTCTCTCTCTCTCTCTCTCTCTCTCTCTCTCTCTCTCTCTCTCTCTCTCTCTCTCTCTCTCTCTCTCTCTCAACACATATAAGCACTCGGTATCTTTTTTCTAGAGATTAGAGATTCATTGTTATGTTCCACATTAGGATTACTATGCAGGCCACCCTCTTAGGTTTGAAAATGTCAAGAAAACGGTTAATTTAAAATGTCATCTCCTAACTTAACAGATTAAGCCAGAGGACCGAAAACAGAATAAAACAGGACTGGACAGTATATGTCACTTATACAAGCTGCTTTTATTTCTAGTACAGTATGACAATTTTTATTTTGGGGGGGGGGGGTGATCCTTGACAGTGCATAAGAGTGAAAAGCGACGGCGTTTTGTTTGTAAGAGAACAGGTTGTACTACAAATGACTTGATTTATTGATATCACATGTATGTATGACACCTAAATTATGCTAGGAATGTCTGAAATCTCCTTAGAAGGATATTTTGGCCCTGAGAAGGGCCGAGTTTGGTGTATACTAGGGTGGTCGATTTAGCTTATGCACGCTCTCCACGGATACGGCGAGCAAGCTGAATGTCCTTTGGCATGATGGTGACACGCTTGGCGTGGATGGCACAGAGGTTAGTGTCCTCGAAGAGACCGACCAGGTAAGCCTCGGATGCCTCCTGTAAAGCCATGACGGCAGACGACTGGAAGCGAAGATCGGTCTTGAAGTCCTGGGCAATCTCGCGCACCAGACGCTGGAAGGGAAGTTTCCTGATGAGCAACTCGGTGCTCTTCTGGTAACGACGGATCTCACGCAGGGCGACCGTTCCGGGCCTGTAACGGTGAGGCTTCTTCACACCCCCTGTGGCAGGAGCAGACTTGCGTGCTGCCTTGGTGGCCAGCTGCTTACGAGGAGCCTTGCCTCCCGTGGACTTGCGAGCAGTCTGCTTGGTGCGAGCCATGGTGAACAACTGTGGTTTGTGATGGCCGGCGCCGAAAAATTTTTGCTTATATACGCCGTCTCGAGGCGCTTGCTCGAGCGCCATTGGCTGCTCGACTCGCCTACGTCACCCCGTTGCTCCTCCCCTCCTTCCTCTGGCTGCAGCCAACAGGCGGCTCACCTCAATCACTATTATCGCTGATTTTGCTCTATTTTTTGGATTTGTGCAAAAGTCATTTCACAGGGACGTGAAACAGACGAGTAGGCAACTGCAGTTTTGAAAGCGTTGTGAGAAAGCCGTGTCTACTCGACCACAAGCGTAAAGTAAGGGCAGGCAGGAGTTGCAATGCTACTAGTACGTCCGCTTGATGGGATATAGTCGGGAAATCGTGCGGGCATTCGTCATTCGTCATCTTTTCATTGGCAACGGAAGCACTAGCACGTCGCGCTCGCAGTGAGATCTAGGCGATACGCTGTTTGAGCGCCCCCGCACCTGCAACCACCTGCCTCTGCATTATTGCAGTTACATGGGACCACCGTTTTGAGGCATCTAACATCACAACCACCACAGTGATCCAACAGCATGGATTCAACAGATAGAGATGCAGAGCGCTAGTAGCACCTGTTGCTAACTTGCAAGGTCAGGGCCGCTTGGTCGGCCCAGACGAGCATACTCTCGTGGTAACCCTACCTGGGGCCACATACTTATCACAGCCATCTTCCATCCAAGGCAACACCCAGGCAAACTGGCACACACCTCTTTTTCAGGCAACGACGGCTCTTCCTCTCGGCGTGTTCACGGTTTATGTTACAGCTCTATCAGTGATATAACGTGCAAAGATACATTACCCTAGTGGGCCAACCCGTACTGCCACCCTGAATAAAACCAGGGACAGCTGGATGGCCTAACTTACGTAATGTGTATTGCCGTATATAGCACTCTTTCTCTCCTCTGCTAAACATTTCTTCCTCTTCAGGCCGGGACCTACCCCCTGTGCGGTGAAAGTGCAGTGGGGTATTCGTCCTTTCCTCCCAGGTGGGGCCACAGCACGTGCTTGCGCCCTGTGTCTCCCTGCCTGGCTTGTTTGCTATGCCGATCCACTGCTAGAACCTCGTGATAGTGCGAGTCAACTAGCAGTGGGGGTTGCCCTTGAGTAACACCTTCAGGACTCACGAAATACTTTGTATTTGTGCCGAACCGGGTTCAATTAGCCTGCTAAGAACCCGGAATTACGCCTCTGACAACCGAGCTCCAACCCACAGCTCACGAGCCTAAGATCCACAGCTCCACGGAGATCGCAGCTACCCAGCTGAGTCAACCCAGCACCACCTCCTCCACCAGACCACTACCTCACCTAAAATGCACTGCCTTCGCCTCATCTATGCTCTTGATCCTCCCCTTGACCCTGACGGAATAGGACAGAAAATCTACATGATCACCCAGACTCCTTACACCTCCATCACCCCCATTGACAAAGGAATAAAGCTCTTTCTACCCTCTGAATCTGACCTCTATGCTTGCCTCACCCCCAAAGCCCGAACAGGACTACAGACACTTGGACTCACCCCTGCACTGACACTGGAACAGAAACATAATTGCACTGCTGTTGCCTTCAACGTAGACACCACCCTCCTCTCCACGATTACAACTTTAGACAAACAACGTACTGCCGACATCGGAAAAGCCAACAACATCATCATAGAAGATCTCTTCCACCCACCAAACACAAAGATCCTCAGAATCCGTTGCTCCTCCCCCACTGAAGCTGAATCCCTCCTCACACATGGCTTTAAAGCAGACCACATTTCCATCCCACATTATAACTTCAAGATGAGCACATACCAGTCCATTACACAATGCTTCAGGTGCTATGGATTCAACCATACCACCAGGCAATGCAAGGAAAAGGAACAAGCCTGCTCCTTATGCGCCAACAAAGGACACTTCTGGAAAGATTGCACAGAAGGAACACGATGCTGTATAAACTGTGGTGAAAACCATCCTGCCACCCACCACAATTGCAAAATCAGGGTGCAACTCATCAAGGCAATGAGGAATAAGACCCAAAACACACTACCCCAATATCATGCCCAGACAGCACGCCAGCTTTATCCCCAAAACCTCACTAACCAGCTTCACCGCCCCAACACACTTCCCCAAAATGCTCAAACAATACCCATCAACCCTCAAGGTAGAGGTGCCCTGCTCCCCACCCCCCCAGGTTTCCCACCTCTCCAAACCCACACCACCAGCGGACACCATCTCGCAAACCACCATACTCAGGCCCCCCCTCCCCCCCCTCACCCAACAACAGACGACACCCCGAGAATAGTGGCAGCTATCATAATAGCACAGATATCAGCACAAGGAGACACGAGGAAGGCAATTTCCAACATCCAACAAATCCTACTAGCAAACAACCTCCCTCCAATAGTCATCCCTCCCAGCTTGGCGTCACAACCAGTACAACCCCTAACACCTCCCCCCATCACCCCACAAGCACTTACACCACCACCACCCCTTATTACTCCCCAGACACCAAACCCAGTATCACCCCCACCCCTTATCACACTCCAGGCATCAAACCCAGTACCACTCTCACCCCTCACCACCTCCCAGACAAAAAACCCAGCACCACCCACACCCTCTTCCCCACCTTCTATCACACCCCAGGCAACAAACCCAGTACAACCCCCACCTCTCATCACCTCCCAGACAGAAAACCCAGCACCACCCCTACTCTCTTCCCCACCCCCCATCACCCCCCAGGCATCAAACCCAGTACCACCCCTACTCTCGCCCCCACCCCTCACCACCTCACAGACAACAAACCCAACACCACCCCCTCCCCCCATCACCCCCCAAACACCAAACACAGAACCATCTACACCCTCCCCTGACACCCAGGCCTCTAACTGCTTCTCACAGACCATGCTCCCCATGACAGCTACCCCTCTTCAGTCAAAAAGATCAAGTTCACCAAAACACAAAACAACTCTTCAAGTGAAAAGAACAAACTCACCTAAACAAAACAAAAAATTTCTGCATGCAAGACGAACAACCCCAATACACAAGAAAACCAACCCATCAATTAAAAAGAAATCAGATACCAAGAAACATGTAACCTCCCTCACCTTAGCCCACACGCCCAACACGTCAACTCACCTCACGCCCAACACGCTAGCCAACCTCACGCCCCTAACCCAATACCACACAGGTACAAAGCCCAAAATCCCACAAAATTTGCCCCAAAACGTGTCTTTCTCAGCCAAGAGGACTAACACCTCCCCAGACCACTCCCTCACCCCTACACCAAAACTTCCTAAATTCATACCAGACACCATGCAAAACGGACGCCATACATATCTCCTACCCAAATCTATAATTACCAAATCTGTCTACACAACGAATCAATCCACAAAGGAGAACCCCTCCGGTTCAAATGCCACAAACACTCCCCCAACAAGTCAATAAATATGAAAATCACACAATTTAACGTTAGAGCATATTACAACATCAGACACCTAATTGCTAACTTTGTGGAGAATGAAAGACCGGATGTGCTGCTACTAAACAGCACATGCGTGACGAACTCTCACAAAATTAGACATTTTGGCTTCACAACATACCAATCTCCTGATGAAGCTTACGAAGGGGTTGCTATTCTAATAAAGAACACCTATAAACATGACCTCCTCACTACCAACTGGCAACACAAACACTTCCTAGCAGTCCGCATTCACACTCAACACGGGCAGATGATCATTGGTACCACATACATTCGTCCAAACTTGGGTCTCCCCCTCCAGGACCTAAACACTCTCTTCAACCACACACACATACCAGTCTTCCTCCTAGCAGACCTAAATGCAAAACACCAAACATTCAACCATCGCCAACACAACATGCACGGTCAACAACTACACCAACTCCACCAAAACAAACACCTCACCTTCCTTGGCCCTGACTTCCAAACAACCTACACACACAATGGAACTGGGAGACCAGATCTAATCCTCACCAACAGAGCAGGCACTCACCTACAACACTACATCACACCCGGACCCCTCACTGGCTCAGATCACATACCCATATCACTCACACTCTCCAGCAACCCCATACTCATCCCAGCCACCCCACAATATGACTATCAAAATGCAGACTGGGAAGCCTTCAAACAACACCTAACTGCCAGCACACAGCCCTACAACTTCCAAGACAAACCACACACAGACATAGATTCCCAAGTCCTCACCATCCAGAATAACATCATACAAGCAGCTGATGCTACCATTCCAAAAACAACCCACAAAACTAGATACTCCTTTTTTCCTTCGATCAGAACAAAAAGGCTACTCTCCTGCTATCACAACAGATTCACCCACAACCTTCACAGATACAATCAAGTAAACACAGACCTCACTATACTCAAAAACCACATACTCAACAGCCTTGACCAAGACCATGCTAACAACTGGGAGAAACTCATACATAAAGCTGAAATACAAAGAAAAACAACTCCACAACAATTCTGGAACTTCATAAAGAGGATCAGAGGAAACTCCTCCTCTTCTGCCTTTACATACATCACTCACAACAATCAAAACTACACCGATCCCTCAGAAGTAATAGGCATATTCAAACAACACTGGCAGGACATCTTCAATCCCCACCCCCCACAGCCAACAGCAATACAAAACATAAACAGAGTAGAAACATGGATACGACACAACCCTCATGCCATCACACACTACCCTACCATTGACCTCACGACACTAGACGACTTAGAAAGTGACCTCACAGAATCAATACTACCTGAAGAAGTTAAACTCATGCTCAAGAACACCAGACGTAAAGCCCCAGGAGCCTCTGGCATTGGCCAAGCTCTCCTCAAGCAACTTCCAGACCCCCTAATCTTAGCACTCACAGAAGTCTACAACGCCTCACTAGCATCAGGATATTTCCAAGCCCATTCAAAGAAGCCACAGCAATCCTCATTCCAAAACCCCAAAAATCCCCGACAGACCCTAAGAACTACAGACCGATCAGCTTACTAGAGACATTAGGAAAGTATACGAAAAACTCATTAATCATAAACTCAGGAATCACCTAGAACACAAAAACATATTGACAGACAAACAATTTGGCTTCAGACAACACCGCTCAACACAAGACGCACTGAACATAATAACAAACTACCTCTCCATAAATAAACACCAAAGGGCCAAGACGGCCCTCATTGCAAAGGACGTCGAAAAAGCTTTTGACACTGTATGGCACGACGGCCTACGTTACAAACTCTGCACTATGTTTCAACTATCTGATAACATGCAGAGGCTACTTTGCAGCTTTCTAACAAATAGAAAGATGCAGATCAAGTTCCTCAGCAAGCTGTCAGGTTATTTCAACCTAAATGCAGGTGTCCCTCAGGGCTCAGTTCTTTCACCAACCTTATACATACTCTATATAAACGACATCCCTGACCCAGTATACTGGACATCAATGACCCTTTGCTACGCTGACGACGTAACCCAACTGATCACAGACTATACGATTAACGCCCTCACACGGAAAGCACAACAAGAAATAGACAAAGTCACCCTTTGGGAACACGACTGGCGAATAAAAACAAACCCCAACAAGTCAAAAATAACTACTTTTTCTACAACAAACGACGTAACCCTGACCCAGTAAAACTCTACTCTCAATCACCAGATGCAACCCAGATCCCAAGAGTCAACAAAACCACAGTACTTGGACTCACACTAGACTTTAACCTTCGCTTTCACACACACATAACACCCAAGAAAGCTATAGCCTCAAACGCCCTATCAAAACTCTACCCACTCAAACATGCCTCCCAAGCCACCAAGCTCTACTTATACAAAACACTTATTCTCCCACTCCTAACATATGCACCGATCCCACTCACACTTGCAGCACCAACAAATAGGAAGAAACTCCAGCGTACCCAGAACAGGGCTCTGAGATGGGTGTTCGATACCCATTGGCAGGACTTCACCACCAGTGAGGCCCTGCATGAGAGGGCGAACATCCCACCTCTGAACATAACCTGGGATACTATGGGGAAGAAACAGATTGACAGAATTCTCACCTATCATGACAACTACGACACGTTCCTCAGAAACGTCCTAAGCAGACCCAGACATACGCACAACCTCTTTAACCTGATCGACGATCCACCTCCTGCTCCGTCCTTTACATAACCCCTCTCCTATAATATCACTACTCAAATCACCAAACTTCCAACTATAACCTCCTAACTCTTCTCCTCCCTCTTTAGGGGGGGACCAACTAGCTCCCGTTTTCTGGTGCCTTGGGTGGGCCACGATGCTGATTATCAGATCAAAGACCACATCTGGTGTGAGCCTCCAGGGCACACCCAGCTGAGGGCTGCTGTCTCCGTGGGTGCTCAGAAAAGACGAATTGTTGTCACAGATCCGATTCCTTGCCTTCACTGCCTAGTCTGGTCATAACGATTTCAATGCCATGCAGCTGGGTCTAGCCCTGGCACTTTACCTCATACTAAAAACCCTTCCTCTCACCCCCACTAATTCTTCCCCTATCCCCACTTCCACGCTCACCCATTAGGGTATCTTGACCTATATTTAATTCATTCATTCATGGCATTCGTCAATTCGATTCACACAACTTCAACACCATGACTGGACGCGGCAAGGGAGGCAAGGGACTCGGAAAGGGTGGCGCCAAGCGTCATCGTAAGGTGCTACGTGACAACATCCAGGGCATCACCAAGCCCGCTATTCGTCGCTTAGCTCGTCGTGGCGGCGTGAAGCGTATTTCGGGTCTCATCTACGAAGAGACCCGTGGCGTCCTGAAGGTGTTCCTCGAGAACGTCATCCGTGATGCTGTAACCTACACGGAACACGCCAAGAGGAAGACCGTCACTGCCATGGACGTGGTGTACGCTCTGAAGCGCCAGGGTCGTACCCTCTACGGATTCGGCGGATAAGAGCTTGGCTAATCCATCGATTCCACCCACCACCACCTCAAAACGGGACCTAATTAGGTCCCTATACTTTTTTACTGAAGGGCTTAATAGACGATAACATAAATTGTTTTGATATCAGCTAGCACATTGGGTCTTATGAAATCTATTTTTTATCCTCGCATGCTTAAAGGGACTCTGATTGGGGAGGGAGGGGGGGGGGGGAAGGTTTGTTACGTTATATACTAGCAGAGCAGGATCATTGGTGGGGGGGGGGTGAGGGGGAGAGAGAGAGAGAGAGAGAGATCTTTCCCAACTCTTCCTTTTTACATGAGTGAGCTACCCGTTTTATTCATTTTATCCTTCTCAGAGCTGTTTTGATAGTATCCAAATGATGGTAAATGAAAAGGGAGGACACGAATATCTACCCAGAATTCAGGACTGGCAATCGATATGCATGTTTGAGTGCGAATCTTTTTCTCTCTCAACTTAGGTATACGTTTATGTCGTACCTAAAAGCGAGAACCACACTATTGGGACAAGTATGCAAGGCCCAATTTTCCTAACAAGCACAGTTAATTTTGTTATTTTCGAACATTTCTTTCCAAATTGGTTTATCCAATTAACAGTATTATATTAAGATCATGAATTGCTGGGTTAGGTTAGGTTAGGTTAGGTTAGGTTAGGTTAGCTTAGCTTAGGTTAGGTTAGGTTAGGTTAGGTTAGGTTAGCTTAGCTTAGCTTGGGTTAGCTTAGGTTAGGTTAGGTTAGCTTAGCTTGGGTTAGCATAGGTTAGGTTAGGTTTGATTACATTTCTATGTTAGATTTAACTCAAATTCAAAACAATTGCAGTCATTCGGCTTGTTAGTCAACTTGCCTCTAATAGGGGCAATTTGTCTAACAAGACTATTTAGTTTTGTGTGCATATATATATATATATATATATATATATATATATATATATATATATATATATATATGTATATATATATATATATATATATATATATATATATATATATTATAGCTTCAAGACTCCGAACCAATATAGAAGCATCAAGAGGAAGTGCTTGTGTTATGGGCCAATAGGCCTTCTGCAGTTACTTCCATTCTTATGTTTTTATTCCCATTGGTTCGTGTTTTATCTTGTGTAAATGTCAATCACCTCACCAAAAACTTTGGTACCATATCACCTCACCCATGTATGTGTGTATATATATATATATATATATATATATATATATATATATATATATATATATATATATATATATATATATATATATATATATATAATATACAGAGTAAATCTACCCCAAAAGTAATGATTTATTTGTCTACAAAACTAAACTCTTTTTGGAATCATATGAGGCCCCTCCACTGAGGGGGGAGGCCTGGATGTTTATTGTCATGTGTATTCATGCTGCTTGCATGTCGTCGTTTATTTTGCCTTTGTTGTTTTCTTGACAGCTTTCTTTGCCTTGGGTGGTTTGGGAGATTTTGAAGCTCTCTTTATTTTGGGCTTTTGTTCCCAACAACAAGCTGCTGCTGCTGCTGCTTCTTTTTCAAGGCTGTAGGTGGTTTGTTGCTTGTGGCGGCTTTCTTGGGAGTTACCACGGCCTTCTTTGCTGCTGTAGATGGTTTCTTGGTTGTGGTGGCTTTCTTGGGAGTTAGAACGGCCCTCTTCTCTGCTACGGCCAGCTTGAATGATCCACTAGCTCCACTTCCCTTGGTCTGAACAAGAATGCCGTCAGCCACTGCTTTCTTGAGAAATCTTCGGATGTAAATGGCGATCTTGGCAGCCTCGACTTTGTTGTTGGCAACAACGTACTTCTTGATTGCTTGTAGAGACGAGCCCTTACGGTCTTTGAGTGCTGCGACCGCGGCTAGAACCATTTGACTAGTTTTCGGGTGAGCAACCTGGACGCGAGGTTTCCTGGTGGTGGCCACCACAGCAGCAGCAGCCGCAGCCTTCTTGGTAGGCTTTGCTTCTACCATGATGATGATGAGATAACCAAGGTGATGAGAGACGCTCAGACAGTCACGGGGAATGATGCTGCCGCCGCTTGAGCCGAACCTATTTATGTGCCGGCACGGTACAGAAGCTGCAACCTGGCAACTCGTCCACCAATCACGACGGTTGGTTTTACGGCTCCGAAACCTGGATCCCATATCTTCTCTAAAATAGAAGCATTTGTTCATGTTCTTTGTAAAAGTATCATAAAGCAGGACAGATGAGACAAATATCATAAAAACTGAAGAGCAGATGAGCACACACATGTATGTATTACAAAAGAAAATCCACAAATTCATTAGAAATTGGCAGGGTAGGCTGAGGAAGTAGGTAGATGTAAAATGTCTGTAAATGGCGAAAGAACATAAACCCAAGACTGAATAAACGATGTTAAATATCCATGCCAAGGAGACAAAAATATGTTAGGATACAATTACCATTAAGACACCACAAGAAGGTCCGTATCCTGCCGTGATGACTAAAAAGAGTTGGTTATTAGCCACAATGTGTAGGCAGTCTCATGCCAACGGCCATACCACGTTGAGAACACCGCTTCTCGTCCGATCAGCGAAGTTAAGCAACGTTGGGTTTGGTTAGTACTTGGATGGGTGACCGCCTGGGAACACCAAATGCTGTTGGCAATAATGTTTTTTGTTTTGTTTTGTTTGTTTCGTTTGTTTTTGTTTGAATGGCTGGCTGGCTGGCTGGCTGGCTCCACGGGAAATTCACGGAGTTGTGTGGAATAAGGCCTGGTAAAATGAATTAATATGTATGTCATGTTTAAAACAAACTCGCTTAATATAGTGTGTGAGGCTTTATACAAAAACAAACAACCAAAACAAAACATGTTGTATATATATATATATATATATATATATATATATATATATATATATATATATATATATATATATATATATAGCTTAATCCGGGTTTGAACTCGCAACTCCAAGAATACGCATCACTTATATACACTTTACCACTGGACCACTGCAGGACACTTGATGCTGAGGTATCAATTTAATGACGTAAATGCCATTTCCACAAATAAATGATAATTTAAAAGTATTTGTATGTACAAATCTTTTCTGTTTAAAAGGCTACAATATCAGTTACTGATATAATTTGTGTTAATGTTTCTATACCCACAGGAAGGCATGTTTTTGCTTATATGTAAGGGGTACGGAGAAGGAATCCACAGACCATCATTCCCCTTCCCCCCCCCCCCCCTCCCACCTACTACCACCACCACCACCACCACCACCACTACTCACCACCAATCACCACCAATCACCACCACCACCAATCACCACCAATCACCACCACCACACCTAACCGAAAACCCCCTAACACATCAACCCTCCCCCAATCAACAGGCGAAATAATAACCCTCAAATGCCTGCCTGCCTGCCTGCCAGCCAGCCAATACTAACGGTCTTCTCAGAAAGAAAATCTCTTTGTATCTGTATTACTTGATGAAATGTATGATTCTAATAATGAAAATAAATTGTTATGTCGGTTGTATGAGCATAATGACCAATATGCACGTGATATGAATGAATTAAATAGTGTAGTTTTAAGTAATTAGGTTGTAGACACATTAAGCGGATATGATATTTGACGCGTCCAGAACTGGTGATTTTTGGTTTAGTTTTAAATGCACCACCACCACCACCACCACCATTGCTTCCCCAGAGCCTAATTAAGGACCGGTAAAAGGAGTCAATATGTATGTCATCTATAAAACCAAAGAATGAATAAAAACACACACACACACACCTACATAATAGTACTAGGAAGATTGTATGGCATAAAAAAAAAAAAAAAGTACTCCCATTGGGTCGTTTGAACTCGCGACTTCCAAAACACCAGCCACACACCTTACCACCCAGCCACCATAGAGTTGGTATAATTGTGCAACTTTAGTTATAAAACTAAAGTTCTTATTGTCTCAAATCTTATTGTCTGTTCTATGAAAAGGCATGATGTAAATTATGTATTTTTTGAATGATTGAATTGTAGGCACATTAAGCGGATTCGATATTTGATATATCCAGAAAAGGTGATTTCTGTTCAGTTTTAAAATGCATCACCGTTAACGCTAAAGGACTGGTAAAACGACTCGATGTTTGTCATTTTTAAAATAAACACTAAAACTAGGCCCTTAACATATATAATGTTTGAATATAAATTGAATGCATATAAATACAAAGTGGGAGTGGCTGGCTGGCTGGCTGCCTGCCTGCCTGGCTGGCTGGCTGGCTGGCTGGCTGGTTGGCTGACTGGCTGGCTGCCTGCCTGCCTGCCTGCCTGCCTGCCTGCCTGGCTGGCTGGCTGGCTGGCTGGCTGGCTGGCTGGCTGGCTGGCTGGCTGGCTGGCTGCCCGCCCGCCCGCCCGCCCGCCCGCCCGCCCGCCCGCCTGCTTGCCTTGCCTTGCCTTGCCTTGCCTTGCCTTGCCTTGGCTGTCCTGTCCTGTTATTGCCTTGCCTTGCCTTGCCTTGCCTTGCCTTGCCCTGCCCTGCCTTGGCTGCAGCTGGCTGGCTGGCCGTAAATCAACTCTTAACAACACCACACCACACCACACCATCACTCATCACCCATCACCCACCACCGGCCCCAGTCTCCCAGCCTCTCTTATATACCCGAGCAGGCCCTTTAAATTATTTGAATTGTTGCACTTCGGCCAATGGCACGATCGCTGCTGCTCAAACATATTCTGGTTCACAAGTATTATAATATATTATATTATATTATATTATATATATATATATATATATATATATATATATATATATATATATATATATATATATATATATATATATATATTTATTCATGAAACACATTAAAACCTTGATCATTTATTCATTCGTTACGTCTAGTGAAGAATTGCTTTTGTTCATTTGTATGATTAAAAATTGATAGAATATGAATTCCTCGCTTAAAGTAAAATATAAAATATATATTGGATTTATATGATTGGTTAATATTCCAAGTGATGCTGAATATCCCCTATAATTTTGTTTTGTTTGTTTGTTTGTTATGTACACATTCCAAATGAAATCAATATAAATGTTATTATTAATGTTTGAAAGTTGATTGTCTACTTGAATCTCTCTATTAAAGTGTGTGTGGCTCCGGATGGAGCCTGGTTATGGTATTTGTCGTGGTGGGTGGCAGAAGTGCTTACTTCTTCTCTGTCTTCTTTGGCAAAAGAACTGCCTGAATGTTTGGAAGAACACCTCCCTGTGCAATGGTTACGCCAGACAGAAGTTTGTTGAGTTCTTCGTCGTTGCGGATGGCCAACTGCAAGTGACGTGGGATGATACGGGTCTTCTTGTTGTCACGTGCGGCGTTACCGGCGAGCTCCAGAACTTCGGCAGCGAGGTATTCCATGACGGCTGCCAGGTAGACAGGAGCGCCAGCACCGACGCGTTCGGCGTAGTTGCCCTTACGCAGCAGACGGTGAATTCTGCCCACGGGGAACTGAAGTCCGGCCCTGCTGGAGCGAGACTTTGACTTGCCCTTCACTTTGCCTCCCTTGCCGCGTCCTGACATTGCTGCTGCTGTTGTGGGTTTGTGGTGGTTTTATGCCGCCCCGCAGATCGAGCTTCGTGTTATATACCCCGCTCAGGATCAAGGGAGCCCGCCACTGACCAATCAGCGCGCTCCGCCACGCGACCCGCTCTGAGCTGAGTCGCGAGCGGGATATAAAAGGAAAGCTCGCCTCGCGCAAAAGTTCATTATTGTATCGCAACGCCAGCCAGCACGAGCATCATCATGCCACCCAAGGCATCTGGAAAGGCTGCCAAGAAGGCCGGAAAGGCCCAGAAGGCCATTGCCAAGGGCGATAAGAAAAAGAAGCGCAGGAGGAAGGAGAGCTACAGCATCTACATCTACAAAGTGCTGAAGCAGGTCCACCCCGACACTGGTATCTCTTCCAAAGCCATGTCGATCATGAACTCGTTCGTGAACGACATCTTCGAGCGCATCGCCGCCGAGGCTTCTCGCCTGGCCCACTACAACAAGCGTTCCACCATTACCAGTCGGGAGATCCAGACGGCTGTAAGGCTCCTGTTGCCCGGAGAACTGGCCAAGCACGCCGTCTCTGAGGGCACTAAGGCCGTCACCAAGTACACCTCCTCCAAGTAAACGGCTTACTTACTGCCCTGTGGTGGTGGCTTGGCCTCAAACCAACAAACTCGGCTCCATTGGAGCCACACTTTAATTTCTAAAGAGATTGTGAGTGTTAGACACCAATACTATTATAACAAAAACCTCTGTCACTGAAAGCAAATAGCTATAAAATGAGAATATTTATGAAACTGTCTGTGTGTGTTTCTCTCTCTCAGTGTCTGTCTGTCTGTCTGTCTGTCTGTCTGTCTGTCTGTCTGTCTGTCTGTCTGTCTGTCTGTCTTGTCTGTCTTGTCTGTCTGTCTGTGTGTCTCTCTCTCTCTCTCTCTCTCTCTCTCTCTCTCTCTCTCTCTCTCTCTCTCTCTCTCTCTCTCTCTCTCTCTCTCTCTCTCTCTCTCTCTCTCTCTCAACACATATAAGCACTCGGTATCTTTTTTCTAGAGATTAGAGATTCATTGTTATGTTCCACATTAGGATTACTATGCAGGCCACCCTCTTAGGTTTGAAAATGTCAAGAAAACGGTTAATTTAAAATGTCATCTCCTAACTTAACAGATTAAGCCAGAGGACCGAAAACAGAATAAAACAGGACTGGACAGTATATGTCACTTATACAAGCTGCTTTTATTTCTAGTACAGTATGACAATTTTTATTTTGGGGGGGGGGGGTGATCCTTGACAGTGCATAAGAGTGAAAAGCGACGGCGTTTTGTTTGTAAGAGAACAGGTTGTACTACAAATGACTTGATTTATTGATATCACATGTATGTATGACACCTAAATTATGCTAGGAATGTCTGAAATCTCCTTAGAAGGATATTTTGGCCCTGAGAAGGGCCGAGTTTGGTGTATACTAGGGTGGTCGATTTAGCTTATGCACGCTCTCCACGGATACGGCGAGCAAGCTGAATGTCCTTTGGCATGATGGTGACACGCTTGGCGTGGATGGCACAGAGGTTAGTGTCCTCGAAGAGACCGACCAGGTAAGCCTCGGATGCCTCCTGTAAAGCCATGACGGCAGACGACTGGAAGCGAAGATCGGTCTTGAAGTCCTGGGCAATCTCGCGCACCAGACGCTGGAAGGGAAGTTTCCTGATGAGCAACTCGGTGCTCTTCTGGTAACGACGGATCTCACGCAGGGCGACCGTTCCGGGCCTGTAACGGTGAGGCTTCTTCACACCCCCTGTGGCAGGAGCAGACTTGCGTGCTGCCTTGGTGGCCAGCTGCTTACGAGGAGCCTTGCCTCCCGTGGACTTGCGAGCAGTCTGCTTGGTGCGAGCCATGGTGAACAACTGTGGTTTGTGATGGCCGGCGCCGAAAAATTTTTGCTTATATACGCCGTCTCGAGGCGCTTGCTCGAGCGCCATTGGCTGCTCGACTCGCCTACGTCACCCCGTTGCCCCTCCCCTCCTTCCTCTGGCTGCAGCCAACAGGCGGCTCACCTCAATCACTATTATCGCTGATTTTGCTCTATTTTTTGGATTTGTGCAAAAGTCATTTCACAGGGACGTGAAACAGACGAGTAGGCAACTGCAGTTTTGAAAGCGTTGTGAGAAAGCCGTGTCTACTCGACCACAAGCGTAAAGTAAGGGCAGGCAGGAGTTGCAATGCTACTAGTACGTCCGCTTGATGGGATATAGTCGGGAAATCGTGCGGGCATTCGTAACTTACGTAATGTGTATTGCCGTGTATAGCACTCTTTCTCTCCTCTGCTAAACATTTCTTCCTCTTCAGGCCGGGACCTACCCCCTGTGCGGTGAAAGTGCAGTGGGGTATTCGTCCTTTCCTCCCAGGTGGGGTCACAGCACGTGCTTGCGCCCTGTGTCTCCCTGCCTGGCTTGTTTGCTATGCCGATCCACTGCTAGAACCTCGTGATAGTGCGAGTCAACTAGCAGTGGGGGTTGCCCTTGAGTAACACCTTCAGGACTCACGAATACTTTGTATTTGTGCCGAACCGGGTTCAATTAGCCTGCTAAGAACCCGGAATTACGCCTCTGACAACCGAGCTCCAACCCACAGCTCACGAGCCTAAGATCCACAGCTCCACGGAGATCGCAGCTACCCAGCTGAGTCAACCCACACCACATCCTCCACCAGACCACTACCTCACCTAAAATGCACTGCCTTCGCCTCCTCTCTGCTCTTGATCCCCCCCTTGACCCTGACGGAATAGGACAGAAAATCTACATGATCACCCAGACTCCTTACACCTCCATCACCCCCATTGACAAAGGAATAAAGCTCTTTCTACCCTCTGAATCTGACCTCTATGCTTGCCTCACCCCCAAAGCCCGAACAGGACTACAGACACTTGGACTCACCCCTGCACTGACACTGGAACAGAAACATAATTGCACTGCTGTTGCCTTCAACGTAGACACCACCCTCCTCTCCACGATTACAACTTTAGACAAACAACGTACTGCCGACATCGGAAAAGCCAACAACATCATCATAGAAGATCTCTTCCACCCACCAAACACAAAGATCCTCAGAATCCGATGCTCCTCCCCCACTGAAGCTGAATCCCTCCTCACACATGGCTTTAAAGCAGACCACATTTCCATCCCACATTATAACTTCAAGATGAGCACATACCAATCCATTACACAATGCTTCAGGTGCTATGGATTCAACCATACCACCAGGCAATGCAAGGAAAAGGAACAAGCCTGCTCCTTGTGCGCCAACAAAGGTCATTTCTGGAAAGATTGCACAGAAGGTTCACGTTGCTGTATAAACTGTGGTGAAAACCATCCTGCCACCCACCACAATTGCAAAATCAGGGTGCAACTCATCAAGGCAATGAAGAATAAGACCCAAAACACACTACCCCAATATCAGGCCCAGACAGCACGCCAGCTCTATCCCCAAAACCTCACTAACCAGCTTCACCGCCCCAACACACTTCCCCAAAACGCTCAAACAAAACCCATCAACCCTCAAGGTAGAGGTGCCCTGCTCCCCACCCCCCCAGGTTTCCCACCTCTCCAAACCCACACCACCAGTGGACACCATCTCGCAAACCACCATACTCAGGCCCCCCCTCCCCCCCCTCACCCACCAACAGACGACACCCCGAGAATAGTGGCAGCTATCATAATAGCGCAGATATCAGCACAAGGAGACACGAGGAAGGCAATTTCCAACATCCAACAAATCCTACTAGCAAACAACCTCCCTCCAATAGTCATCCCTCCCAGCTTGGCGTCACAACCAGTACAACCCCTAACACCTCCCCCCATCACCCCACAAGCACTTACACCACCACCACCACCCCTTATTACTCCCCAGACACAAAACCCAGGATCACCCCCACCCCCTATCACACTCCAGGCATCAAACCCAGTACCACCCCCACCCCTCATCTCCTCCCAGACAAAAAACCCAGCACCACCCCCACCCCCTTCCCCACCCCCTATCACAACCCAGGCAACAAACCCAGTACAACCCCCACCTCTCATCACCTCCCAGACAGAAAACCCAGCACCACCCCTACTCTCTTCCCCACCCCCCATCACCCCCCAGACATCAAACCCAGTACCACCCCTACTCTCGCCCCCACCCCTCACCACCTCACAGACAACAAACCCAACACCACCCCCTCCCACCATCACCCCCCAAGCACCAAACCCAGAACAATCTACACCCTCCCCTGACACCCAGGCCTCTAACTGCTTCTCACAGACCATGCTCCCCATGACAGCTACCCCTCTTCAGTCAAAAAGATCAAGCCCACCAAAACACAAAACAACTCTCCAAATGAAAAGAACAAACTCACCAAAACAAAACAAAAAATTTCTGCATGCAAGACGAACAACCCCAAAACACAAGAAAACCGACCCATCAATAAAAAGGACATCAGATACCAAGAAACATGTAACCTCCCTCACCTCAGCCCACACGCCCAACACGTCTACTCACCTCACGCCCAACACGCTAGCCAACCTCACGCCCCTAACCCAATACCACACAGGTACAAAGCCCAAAATCCCACAAAATTTGCCCCAAAACGTGTCTTTCTCAGCCAAGAGGACTAACACCTCCCCAGACCACTCCCTCACCCCTACACCAAAACTTCCTAAATTCATACCAGAAACCATGCAAAACGGACGCCATACATATCTCCTACCCAAATCTATAATTACCAAATCTGTCTACACAACGAATCAATCCACAAAGGAGAACCCCTCCGGTTCAAATGCCACAAACACTCCCCCAACAAGTCAGTAAATATGAAAATCACACAATTTAACGTTAGAGCATATTACAACATCAGACACCTAATTGCTAACTTTGTGGAGAATGAAAGACCGGATGTGCTGCTACTAAACAGCACATGCGTGACGAACTCTCACAAAATTAGACATTTTGGCTTCACAACATACCAATCTCCTGATGAAGCTTACGAAGGGGTTGCTATTCTAATAAAGAACACCTATAAACATGACCTCCTCACTACCAACTGGCAACACAAACACTTCCTAGCAGTTCGCATTCACACTCAACACGGGCAGATGATCATTGGTACCACATACATTCGTCCAAACTTGGGTCTCCCCCTCCAGGACCTAAACATTCTCTTCAACCACACACACATACCAGTCTTCCTCCTAGCAGACTTAAATGCAAAACACCAAACATTCAACCATCGCCAACACAACATGCACGGTCAACAACTACACCAACTCCACCAAAACAAACACCTCACCTTCCTTGGCCCTGACTTCCAAACAACCTACACACACAATGGAACTGGGAGACCAGATCTAATCCTCACCAACAGAGCAGGCACCCACCTACAACACTACATCACACCCGGACCCCTCACTGGCTCAGATCACATACCCATATCACTCACACTCTCCAGCAACCCCATACTCATCCCAGCCACCCCACAATATGACTATCAAAATGCAGACTGGGAAGCCTTCAAACAACACCTAACTGCCAGCACACAGCCCTACAACTTCCAAGACAAACCACACACAGACATAGATTCCCAAGTCCTCACCATCCAGAATAACATCATACAAGCAGCTGATGCTACCATTCCAAAAACAACCCACAAAACCAGATACTCCTTTTTTCCTTCGATCAGAACAAAAAGGCTACTCTCCTGCTATCACAACAGATTCACCCACAACCTTCACAGATACAATCAAGTAAACACAGACCTCACAATACTCAAAAACCACATACTCAACAGCCTTGACCAAGACCATGCTAACCACTGGGAGAAACTCATACATAAAGCTGAAATACAAAGAAAAACAACTCCACAACAATTCTGGAACTTCATAAAGAGGATCAGAGGAAACTCCTCCTCTTCTGCCTTTACATACATCACTCACAACAATCAAAACTACACCGATCCCTCAGAAGTAATAGGCATATTCAAACAACACTGGCAGGACATCTTCAATCCCCACCCCCCACAGCCAACAGCAATACAAAACATAAACAGAGTAGAAACATGGATACGACACAACCCTCATGCCATCACACACTACCCTACCATTGACCTCACGACACTAGACGACTTAGAAAGTGACCTCACAGAATCAATACTACCTGAAGAAGTTAAACTCATGCTCAAGAACACCAGACGTAAAGCCCCAGGAGCCTCTGGCATTGGCCAAGCTCTCCTCAAGCAACTTCCAGACCCCCTAATCTTAGCACTCACAGAAGTCTACAACGCCTCACTAGCATCAGGATATTTCCCAAGCCCATTCAAAGAAGCCACAGCAATCCTCATTCCAAAACCCCAAAAATCCCCGACAGACCCTAAGAACTACAGACCGATCAGCTTACTAGAGACATTAGGAAAAGTATACGAAAAACTCATTAATCATAAACTCAGGAATCACCTAGAACACAAAAACATATTGACAGACAAACAATTTGGCTTCAGACAACACCGCTCAACACAAGACGCACTGAACATAATAACAAACTACCTCTCCATAAATAAACACCAAAGGGCCAAGACGGCCCTCATTGCAAAGGACGTCGAAAAAGCTTTTGACACTGTATGGCACGACGGCCTACGTTACAAACTCTGCACTATGTTTCAACTATCTGATAACATGCAGAGGCTACTTTGCAGCTTTCTAACAAATAGAAAGATGCAGATCAAGTTCCTCAGCAAGCTGTCAGGTTATTTCAACCTAAATGCAGGTGTCCCTCAGGGCTCAGTTCTTTCACCAACCTTATACATACTCTATATAAACGACATCCCTGACCCAGTATACTGGACATCAATGACCCTTTGCTACGCTGACGACGTAACCCAACTGATCACAGACTATACGATTAACGCCCTCACACGGAAAGCACAACAAGAAATAGACAAAGTCACCCTTTGGGAACACGACTGGCGAATAAAAACAAACCCCAACAAGTCAAAAATAACTTACTTTTTCTACAACAAACGACGTAACCCTGACCCAGTAAAACTCTACTCTCAATCACCAGATGCAACCCAGATCCCAAGAGTCAACAAAACCACAGTACTTGGACTCACACTAGACTTTAACCTTCGCTTTCACACACACATAACACCCAAGAAAGCTATAGCCTCAAACGCCCTATCAAAACTCTACCCACTCAAACATGCCTCCCAAGCCACCAAGCTCTACTTATACAAAACACTTATTCTCCCACTCCTAACATATGCACCGATCCCACTCACACTTGCAGCACCAACAAATAGGAAGAAACTCCAGCGTACCCAGAACAGGGCTCTGAGATGGGTGTTCGATACCCATTGGCAGGACTTCACCACCAGTGAGGCCCTGCATGAGAGGGCGAACATCCCACCTCTGAACATAACCTGGGATACTATGGGGAAGAAACAGATTGACAGAATTCTCACCTATCATGACAACTACGACACGTTCCTCAGAAACGTCCTAAGCAGACCCAGACATACGCACAACCTCTTTAACCTGATCGACGATCCACCTCCTGCTCCGTCCTTTACATAACCCCTCTCCTATAATATCACTACTCAAATCACCAAACTTCCAACTATAACCTCCTAACTCTTCTCCTCCCTCTTTAGGGGGGGACCAACTAGCTCCCGTTTTCTGGTGCCTTGGGTGGGCCACGATGCTGATTATCAGATCAAAGACCACATCTGGTGTGAGCCTCCAGGGCACACCCAGCTGAGGGCTGCTGTCTCCGTGGGTGCTCAGAAAAGACGAATTGTTGTCACAGATCCGATTCCTTGCCTTCACTGCCTAGTCTGGTCATAACGATTTCAATGCCATGCAGCTGGGTCTAGCCCTGGCACTTTACCTCATACTAAAAACCCTTCCTCTCACCCCCACTAATTCTTCCCCTATCCCCACTTCCACGCTCACCCATTAGGGTATCTTGACCTATATTTAATTCATTCATTCATGGCATTCGTCAATTCGATTCACACAACTTCAACACCATGACTGGACGCGGCAAGGGAGGCAAGGGACTCGGAAAGGGTGGCGCCAAGCGTCATCGTAAGGTGCTACGTGACAACATCCAGGGCATCACCAAGCCCGCTATTCGTCGCTTAGCTCGTCGTGGCGGCGTGAAGCGTATTTCGGGTCTCATCTACGAAGAGACCCGTGGCGTCCTGAAGGTGTTCCTCGAGAACGTCATCCGTGATGCTGTAACCTACACGGAACACGCCAAGAGGAAGACCGTCACTGCCATGGACGTGGTGTACGCTCTGAAGCGCCAGGGTCGTACCCTCTACGGATTCGGCGGATAAGAGCTTGGCTAATCCATCGATTCCACCCACCACCACCTCAAAACGGGACCTAATTAGGTCCCTATACTTTTTTACTGAAGGGCTTAATAGACGATAACATAAATTGTTTTGATATCAGCTAGCACATTGGGTCTTATGAAATCTATTTTTTATCCTCGCATGCTTAAAGGGACTCTGATTGGGGAGGGAGGGGGGGGGGGAAGGTTTGTTACGTTATATACTAGCAGAGCAGGATCATTGGTGGGGGGGGGGTGAGGGGAGAGAGAGAGAGAGAGAGAGAGATCTTTCCCAACTCTTCCTTTTTACATGAGTGAGCTACCCGTTTTATTCATTTTATCCTTCTCAGAGCTGTTTTGATAGTATCCAAATGATGGTAAATGAAAAGGGAGGACACGAATATCTACCCAGAATTCAGGACTGGCAATCGATATGCATGTTTGAGTGCGAATCTTTTTCTCTCTCAACTTAGGTATACGTTTATGTCGTACCTAAAAGCGAGAACCACACTATTGGGACAAGTATGCAAGGCCCAATTTTCCTAACAAGCACAGTTAATTTTGTTATTTTCGAACATTTCTTTCCAAATTGGTTTATCCAATTAACAGTATTATATTAAGATCATGAATTGCTGGGTTAGGTTAGGTTAGGTTAGGTTAGGTTAGGTTAGCTTAGCTTAGGTTAGGTTAGGTTAGGTTAGGTTAGGTTAGCTTAGCTTAGCTTGGGTTAGCTTAGGTTAGGTTAGGTTAGCTTAGCTTGGGTTAGCATAGGTTAGGTTAGGTTTGATTACATTTCTATGTTAGATTTAACTCAAATTCAAAACAATTGCAGTCATTCGGCTTGTTAGTCAACTTGCCTCTAATAGGGGCAATTTGTCTAACAAGACTATTTAGTTTTGTGTGCATATATATATATATATATATATATATATATATATATATATATATATATATATATGTATATATATATATATATATATATATATATATATATATTATAGCTTCAAGACTCCGAACCAATATAGAAGCATCAAGAGGAAGTGCTTGTGTTATGGGCCAATAGGCCTTCTGCAGTTACTTCCATTCTTATGTTTTTATTCCCATTGGTTCGTGTTTTATCTTGTGTAAATGTCAATCACCTCACCAAAAACTTTGGTACCATATCACCTCACCCATGTATGTGTGTATATATATATATATATATATATATATATATATATATATATATATATATATATATATATATATATATATATATATATATATATATATATATATATAATATACAGAGTAAATCTACCCCAAAAGTAATGATTTATTTGTCTACAAAACTAAACTCTTTTTGGAATCATATGAGGCCCCTCCACTGAGGGGGGAGGCCTGGATGTTTATTGTCATGTGTATTCATGCTGCTTGCATGTCGTCGTTTATTTTGCCTTTGTTGTTTTCTTGACAGCTTTCTTTGCCTTGGGTGGTTTGGGAGATTTTGAAGCTCTCTTTATTTTGGGCTTTTTGTTCCCAACAACAAGCTGCTGCTGCTGCTGCTTCTTTTTCAAGGCTGTAGGTGGTTTGTTGCTTGTGGCGGCTTTCTTGGGAGTTACCACGGCCTTCTTTGCTGCTGTAGATGGTTTCTTGGTTGTGGTGGCTTTCTTGGGAGTTAGAACGGCCCTCTTCTCTGCTACGGCCAGCTTGAATGATCCACTAGCTCCACTTCCCTTGGTCTGAACAAGAATGCCGTCAGCCACTGCTTTCTTGAGAAATCTTCGGATGTAAATGGCGATCTTGGCAGCCTCGACTTTGTTGTTGGCAACAACGTACTTCTTGATTGCTTGTAGAGACGAGCCCTTACGGTCTTTGAGTGCTGCGACCGCGGCTAGAACCATTTGACTAGTTTTCGGGTGAGCAACCTGGACGCGAGGTTTCCTGGTGGTGGCCACCACAGCAGCAGCAGCCGCAGCCTTCTTGGTAGGCTTTGCTTCTACCATGATGATGATGAGATAACCAAGGTGATGAGAGACGCTCAGACAGTCACGGGGGAATGATGCTGCCGCCGCTTGAGCCGAACCTATTTATGTGCCGGCACGGTACAGAAGCTGCAACCTGGCAACTCGTCCACCAATCACGACGGTTGGTTTTACGGCTCCGAAACCTGGATCCCATATCTTCTCTAAAATAGAAGCATTTGTTCATGTTCTTTGTAAAAGTATCATAAAGCAGGACAGATGAGACAAATATCATAAAAACTGAAGAGCAGATGAGCACACACATATATGTATTACAAAAGAAAATCCACAAATTCATTAGAAATTGGCAGGGTAGGCTGAGGAAGTAGGTAGATGTAAAATGTCTGTAAATGGCGAAAGAACATAAACCCAAGACTGAATAAACGATGTTAAATATACATGCCAAGGAGACAAAAATATGTTAGGATACAATTACCATTAAGACACCACAAGAAGGTCCGTATCCTGCCGTGATGACTAAAAAGAGTTGGTTATTAGCCACAATGTGTAGGCAGTCTCATGCCAACGGCCATACCACGTTGAGAACACCGCTTCTCGTCCGATCAGCGAAGTTAAGCAACGTTGGGTTTGGTTAGTACTTGGATGGGTGACCGCCTGGGAACACCAAATGCTGTTGGCAATAATGTTTTTTGTTTTGTTTTGTTTTGTTTCGTTTGTTTTTGTTTGAATGGCTGGCTGGCTGGCTGGCTGGCTCCACGGGAAATTCACGGAGTTGTGTGGAATAAGGCCTGGTAAAATGAATTAATATGTATGTCATGTTTAAAACAAACTCGCTTAATATAGTGTGTGAGGCTTTATACAAAAACAAACAACCAAACAAAACATGTTGTATATATATATATATATATATATATATATATATATATATATATATATATATATATATATATATATATATATAGCTTAATCCGGGTTTGAACTCGCAACTCCAAGAATACGCATCACTTATATACACTTTACCACTGGACCACTGCAGGACACTTGATGCTGAGGTATCAATTTAATGACGTAAATGCCATTTCCACAAATAAATGATAATTTAAAAGTATTTGTATGTACAAATCTTTTCTGTTTAAAAGGCTACAATATCAGTTACTGATATAATTTGTGTTAATGTTTCTATACCCACAGGAAGGCATGTTTTTGCTTATATGTAAGGGGTACGGAGAAGGAATCCACAGACCATCATTCCCCTTCCCCCCCCCCCCCCCCCCCTCCCACCTACTACCACCACCACCACCACCACCACCACTACTCACCACCAATCACCACCAATCACCACCACCACCAATCACCACCAATCACCACCACCACACCTAACCGAAAACCCCCTAACACATCAACCCTCCCCCCAATCAACAGGCGAAATAATAACCCTCAAATGCCTGCCTGCCTGCCAGCCAGCCAATACTAACGGTCTTCTCAGAAAGAAAATCTCTTTGTATCTGTATTACTTGATGAAATGTATGATTCTAATAATGAAAATAAATTGTTATGTCGGTTGTATGAGCATAATGACCAATATGCACAGTGATATGAATGAATTAAATAGTGTAGTTTTAAGTAATTAGGTTGTAGACACATTAAGCGGATATGATATTTGACGCGTCCAGAACTGGTGATTTTTGGTTTAGTTTTAAATGCACCACCACCACCACACCACCATTGCTTCCCCAGAGCCTAATTAAGGACCGGTAAAAGGAGTCAATATGTATGTCATCTATAAAACCAAAGAATGAATAAAAACACACACACACACACACCTACATAATAGTACTAGGAAGATTGTATGGCATAAAAAAAAAAAAAAAGTACTCCCATTGGGTCGTTTGAACTCGCGACTTCCAAAACACCAGCCACACACCTTACCACCCAGCCACCATAGAGTTGGTATAATTGTGCAACTTTAGTTATAAAACTAAAGTTCTTATTGTCTCAAATCTTATTGTCTGTTCTATGAAAAGGCATGATGTAAATTATGTATTTTTTGAATGATTGAATTGTAGGCACATTAAGCGGATTCGATATTTGATATATCCAGAAAAGGTGATTTCTGTTCAGTTTTAAAATGCATCACCGTTAACGCTAAAGGACTGGTAAAACGACTCGATGTTTGTCATTTTTAAAATAAACACTAAAACTAGGCCCTTAACATATATAATGTTTGAATATAAATTGAATGCATATAAATACAAAGTGGGAGTGGCTGGCTGGCTGGCTGCCTGCCTGCCTGGCTGGCTGGCTGGCTGGCTGGCTGGTTGGCTGACTGGCTGGCTGCCTGGCTGCCTGCCTGCCTGCCTGCCTGCCTGCCTGCTGGCTGGCTGGCTGGCTGGCTGGCTGGCTGGCTGGCTGGCTGGCTGGCCTGGCTGCCCGCCCGCCCGCCCGCCCGCCCGCCCGCCCGCCCGCCTGCTTGCCTTGCCTTGCCTTGCCTTGCCTTGCCTTGCCTTGGCTGTCCTGTCCTGTTATTGCCTTGCCTTGCCTTGCCTTGCCTTGCCTTGCCCTGCCCTGCCTTGGCTGCAGCTGGCTGGCTGGCCGTAAATCAACTCTTAACAACACCACACCACACCACACCATCACTCATCACCCATCACCCACCACCGGCCCCAGTCTCCCAGCCTCTCTTATATACCCGAGCAGGCCCTTTAAATTATTTGAATTGTTGCACTTCGGCCAATGGCACGATCGCTGCTGCTCAAACATATTCTGGTTCACAAGTATTATAATATATTATATTATATTATATTATATATATATATATATATATATATATATATATATATATATATATATATATATATATATATATATATATATATATATATATTTATTCATGAAACACATTAAAACCTTGATCATTTATTCATTCAGTTACGTCTAGTGAAGAATTGCTTTTGTTCATTTGTATGATTAAAAATTGATAGAATATGAATTCCTCGCTTAAAGTAAAATATAAAATATATATTGGATTTATATGATTGGTTAATATTCCAAGTGATGCTGAATATCCCCTATAATTTTGTTTTGTTTGTTTGTTTGTTATGTACACATTCCAAATGAAATCAATATAAATGTTATTATTAATGTTTGAAAGTTGATTGTCTACTTGAATCTCTCTATTAAAGTGTGTGTGGCTCCGGATGGAGCCTGGTTATGGTATTTGTCGTGGTGGGTGGCAGAAGTGCTTACTTCTTCTCTGTCTTCTTTGGCAAAAGAACTGCCTGAATGTTTGGAAGAACACCTCCCTGTGCAATGGTTACGCCAGACAGAAGTTTGTTGAGTTCTTCGTCGTTGCGGATGGCCAACTGCAAGTGACGTGGGATGATACGGGTCTTCTTGTTGTCACGTGCGGCGTTACCGGCGAGCTCCAGAACTTCGGCAGCGAGGTATTCCATGACGGCTGCCAGGTAGACAGGAGCGCCAGCACCGACGCGTTCGGCGTAGTTGCCCTTACGCAGCAGACGGTGAATTCTGCCCACGGGGAACTGAAGTCCGGCCCTGCTGGAGCGAGACTTTGACTTGCCCTTCACTTTGCCTCCCTTGCCGCGTCCTGACATTGCTGCTGCTGTTGTGGGTTTGTGGTGGTTTTATGCCGCCCCGCAGATCGAGCTTCGTGTTATATACCCCGCTCAGGATCAAGGGAGCCCGCCACTGACCAATCAGCGCGCTCCGCCACGCGACCCGCTCTGAGCTGAGTCGCGAGCGGGATATAAAAGGAAAGCTCGCCTCGCGCAAAAGTTCATTATTGTATCGCAACGCCAGCCAGCACGAGCATCATCATGCCACCCAAGGCATCTGGAAAGGCTGCCAAGAAGGCCGGAAAGGCCCAGAAGGCCATTGCCAAGGGCGATAAGAAAAAGAAGCGCAGGAGGAAGGAGAGCTACAGCATCTACATCTACAAAGTGCTGAAGCAGGTCCACCCCGACACTGGTATCTCTTCCAAAGCCATGTCGATCATGAACTCGTTCGTGAACGACATCTTCGAGCGCATCGCCGCCGAGGCTTCTCGCCTGGCCCACTACAACAAGCGTTCCACCATTACCAGTCGGGAGATCCAGACGGCTGTAAGGCTCCTGTTGCCCGGAGAACTGGCCAAGCACGCCGTCTCTGAGGGCACTAAGGCCGTCACCAAGTACACCTCCTCCAAGTAAACGGCTTACTTACTGCCCTGTGGTGGTGGCTTGGCCTCAAACCAACAAACTCGGCTCCATTGGAGCCACACTTTAATTTCTAAAGAGATTGTGAGTGTTAGACACCAATACTATTATAACAAAAACCTCTGTCACTGAAAGCAAATAGCTATAAAATGAGAATATTTATGAAACTGTCTGTGTGTGTTTCTCTCTCTCAGTGTCTGTCTGTCTGTCTGTCTGTCTGTCTGTCTGTCTGTCTGCCTGCCTGCCTGCCTGTCTGTCTGTCTGTCTGTCTGTCTGTCTGTCTGTCTGTCTGTCTGTCTGTCTTGTCTGTCTTGTCTGTCTGTCTGTGTGTCTCTCTCTCTCTCTCTCTCTCTCTCTCTCTCTCTCTCTCTCTCTCTCTCTCTCTCTCTCTCTCTCTCTCTCTCTCTCTCTCTCTCTCTCTCTCTCTCAACACATATAAGCACTCGGTATCTTTTTTCTAGAGATTAGAGATTCATTGTTATGTTCCACATTAGGATTACTATGCAGGCCACCCTCTTAGGTTTGAAAATGTCAAGAAAACGGTTAATTTAAAATGTCATCTCCTAACTTAACAGATTAAGCCAGAGGACCGAAAACAGAATAAAACAGGACTGGACAGTATATGTCACTTATACAAGCTGCTTTTATTTCTAGTACAGTATGACAATTTTTATTTTGGGGGGGGGGGGGGGTGATCCTTGACAGTGCATAAGAGTGAAAAGCGACGGCGTTTTGTTTGTAAGAGAACAGGTTGTACTACAAATGACTTGATTTATTGATATCACATGTATGTATGACACCTAAATTATGCTAGGAATGTCTGAAATCTCCTTAGAAGGATATTTTGGCCCTGAGAAGGGCCGAGTTTGGTGTATACTAGGGTGGTCGATTTAGCTTATGCACGCTCTCCACGGATACGGCGAGCAAGCTGAATGTCCTTTGGCATGATGGTGACACGCTTGGCGTGGATGGCACAGAGGTTAGTGTCCTCGAAGAGACCGACCAGGTAAGCCTCGGATGCCTCCTGTAAAGCCATGACGGCAGACGACTGGAAGCGAAGATCGGTCTTGAAGTCCTGGGCAATCTCGCGCACCAGACGCTGGAAGGGAAGTTTCCTGATGAGCAACTCGGTGCTCTTCTGGTAACGACGGATCTCACGCAGGGCGACCGTTCCGGGCCTGTAACGGTGAGGCTTCTTCACACCCCCTGTGGCAGGAGCAGACTTGCGTGCTGCCTTGGTGGCCAGCTGCTTACGAGGAGCCTTGCCTCCCGTGGACTTGCGAGCAGTCTGCTTGGTGCGAGCCATGGTGAACAACTGTGGTTTGTGATGGCCGGCGCCGAAAAATTTTTGCTTATATACGCCGTCTCGAGGCGCTTGCTCGAGCGCCATTGGCTGCTCGACTCGCCTACGTCACCCCGTTGCCCCTCCCCTCCTTCCTCTGGCTGCAGCCAACAGGCGGCTCACCTCAATCACTATTATCGCTGATTTTGCTCTATTTTTTGGATTTGTGCAAAAGTCATTTCACAGGGACGTGAAACAGACGAGTAGGCAACTGCAGTTTTGAAAGCGTTGTGAGAAAGCCGTGTCTACTCGACCACAAGCGTAAAGTAAGGGCAGGCAGGAGTTGCAATGCTACTAGTACGTCCGCTTGATGGGATATAGTCGGGAAATCGTGCGGGCATTCGTCAATTCGATTCACACAACTTCAACACCATGACTGGACGCGGCAAGGGAGGCAAGGGACTCGGAAAGGGTGGCGCCAAGCGTCATCGTAAGGTGCTACGTGACAACATCCAGGGCATCACCAAGCCCGCTATTCGTCGCTTAGCTCGTCGTGGCGGCGTGAAGCGTATTTCGGGTCTCATCTACGAAGAGACCCGTGGCGTCCTGAAGGTGTTCCTCGAGAACGTCATCCGTGATGCTGTAACCTACACGGAACACGCCAAGAGGAAGACCGTCACTGCCATGGACGTGGTGTACGCTCTGAAGCGCCAGGGTCGTACCCTCTACGGATTCGGCGGATAAGAGCTTGGCTAATCCATCGATTCCACCCACCACCACCTCAAAACGGGACCTAATTAGGTCCCTATACTTTTTTACTGAAGGGCTTAATAGACGATAACATAAATTGTTTTGATATCAGCTAGCACATTGGGTCTTATGAAATCTATTTTTTATCCTCGCATGCTTAAAGGGACTCTGATTGGGGAGGGAGGGGGGGGGGGGGAAGGTTTGTTACGTTATATACTAGCAGAGCAGGATCATTGGTGGGGGGGGGGGGGTGAGGGGAGAGAGAGAGAGAGAGAGAGAGATCTTTCCCAACTCTTCCTTTTTACATGAGTGAGCTACCCGTTTTATTCATTTTATCCTTCTCAGAGCTGTTTTGATAGTATCCAAATGATGGTAAATGAAAAGGGAGGACACGAATATCTACCCAGAATTCAGGACTGGCAATCGATATGCATGTTTGAGTGCGAATCTTTTTCTCTCTCAACTTAGGTATACGTTTATGTCGTACCTAAAAGCGAGAACCACACTATTGGGACAAGTATGCAAGGCCCAATTTTCCTAACAAGCACAGTTAATTTTGTTATTTTCGAACATTTCTTTCCAAATTGGTTTATCCAATTAACAGTATTATATTAAGATCATGAATTGCTGGGTTAGGTTAGGTTAGGTTAGGTTAGGTTAGCTTAGCTTAGGTTAGGTTAGGTTAGGTTTAGGTTAGCTTAGCTTAGCTTGGGTTAGCTTAGGTTAGGTTAGGTTAGCTTAGCTTGGGTTAGCATAGGTTAGGTTAGGTTTGATTACATTTCTATGTTAGATTTAACTCAAATTCAAAACAATTGCAGTCATTCGGCTTGTTAGTCAACTTGCCTCTAATAGGGGCAATTTGTCTAACAAGACTATTTAGTTTTGTGTGCATATATATATATATATATATATATATATATATATATATATATATATATATATATATATATATATATATATATTATAGCTTCAAGACTCCGAACCAATATAGAAGCATCAAGAGGAAGTGCTTGTGTTATGGCCAATAGGCCTTCTGCAGTTACTTCCATTCTTATGTTTTTATTCCCATTGGTTCGTGTTTTATCTTGTGTAAATGTCAATCACCTTACCCAAAACTTTGGTACCATATCACCTCACCCATGTATGTGTGTATATATATATATATATATATATATATATATATATATATATATATATATATATATATATATATATATATATATATATATATATACGTTATATACGTGCGTATATATAAGTATATATATATATATATATATACGTTATATATATATATATATATATATATATATATATAATATACAGAGTAAATCTACCCCAAAAGTAATGAATTTATTTGTCTACAAAACTAAACTCTTTTTGGAATCATATGAGGCCCCTCCACTGAGGGGGGAGGCCTGGATGTTTATTGTCATGTGTATTCATGCTGCTTGCATGTCGTCGTTTATTTTGCCTTTGTTGTTTTCTTGACAGCTTTCTTTGCCTTGGGTGGTTTGGGAGATTTTGAAGCTCTCTTTATTTTGGGCTTTTTGTTCCCAACAACAAGCTGCTGCTGCTGCTGCTTCTTTTTCAAGGCTGTAGGTGGTTTGTTGCTTGTGGCGGCTTTCTTGGGAGTTACCACGGCCTTCTTTGCTGCTGTAGATGGTTTCTTGGTTGTGGTGGCTTTCTTGGGAGTTAGAACGGCCCTCTTCTCTGCTACGGCCAGCTTGAATGATCCACTAGCTCCACTTCCCTTGGTCTGAACAAGAATGCCGTCAGCCACTGCTTTCTTGAGAAATCTTCGGATGTAAATGGCGATCTTGGCAGCCTCGACTTTGTTGTTGGCAACAACGTACTTCTTGATTGCTTGTAGAGACGAGCCCTTACGGTCTTTGAGTGCTGCGACCGCGGCTAGAACCATTTGACTAGTTTTCGGGTGAGCAACCTGGACGCGAGGTTTCCTGGTGGTGGCCACCACAGCAGCAGCAGCCGCAGCCTTCTTGGTAGGCTTTGCTTCTACCATGATGATGATGAGATAACCAAGGTGATGAGAGACGCTCAGACAGTCACGGGGGAATGATGCTGCCGCCGCTTGAGCCGAACCTATTTATGTGCCGGCACGGTACAGAAGCTGCAACCTGGCAACTCGTCCACCAATCACGAACGGTTGGTTTTACGGCTCCGAAACCTGGATCCCATATCTTCTCTAAAATAGAAGCATTTGTTCATGTTCTTTGTAAAAGTATCATAAAGCAGGACAGATGAGACAAATATCATAAAAACTGAAGAGCAGATGAGCACACACATGTATGTATTACAAAAGAAAATCCACAAATTCATTAGAAATTGGCAGGGCAGGCTGAGGAAGTAGGTAGATGTAAAATGTCTGTAAATGGCGAAAGAACATAAACCCAAGACTGAATAAACGATGTTAAATATCCATGCCAAGGAGACAAAAATATGTTAGGATACAATTACCATTAAGACACCACAAGAAGGTCCGTATCCTGCCGTGATGACTAAAAAGAGTTGGTTATTAGCCACAATGTGTAGGCAGTCTCATGCCAACGGCCATACCACGTTGAGAACACCGCTTCTCGTCCGATCAGCGAAGTTAAGCAACGTTGGGTTTGGTTAGTACTTGGATGGGTGACCGCCTGGGAACACCAAATGCTGTTGGCAATAATGTTTTTTGTTTTGTTTTGTTTTGTTTCGTTTGTTTTTGTTTGAATGGCTGGCTCCACGGGAAATTCACGGAGTTGTGTGGAATAAGGCCTGGTAAAATGAATTAATATGTATGTCATGTTTAAAACAAACTCGCTTAATATAGTGTGTGAGGCTTTATACAAAAACAAACAACCAAAACAAAACATGTTGTATATATATATATATATATATATATATATATATATATATATATATATATATATATATATATTATATATATATATATATATATATATATATATATATAGCTTAATCCGGGTTTGAACTCGCAACTCCAAGAATACGCATCACTTATATACACTTTACCACTGGACCACAGCTGCAGGACACACTTGATGCTGAGGTATCAATTTAATGACGTAAATGCCATTTCCACAAATAAATGATAATTTAAAAGTATTTGTATGTACAAATCTTTTCTGTTTAAAAGGCTACAATATCAGTTACTGATATAATTTGTGTTAATGTTTCTATACCCACAGGAAGGCATGTTTTTGCTTATATGTAAGGGGTACGGAGAAGGAATCCACAGACCATCATTCCCCTTCCCCCCCCCCCCCCCCCTCCCACCTACTACCACCACCACCACCACCACCACCACTACTCACCACCACCACCACTACTCACCACCAATCACCACCACCACCAATCACCACCAATCACCACCAATCACCACCACCACACCTAACCGAAAACCCCCTAACACATCAACCCTCCCCCCAATCAACAGGCGAAATAATAACCCTCAAATGCCTGCCTGCCTGCCAGCCAGCCAATACTAACGGTCTTCTCAGAAAGAAAATCTCTTTGTATCTGTATTACTTGATGAAATGTATGATTCTAATAATGAAAATAAATTGTTATGTCGGTTGTATGAGCATAATGACCAATATGCACATGATATGAATGAATTAAATAGTGTAGTTTTAAGTAATTAGGTTGTAGACACATTAAGCGGATATGATATTTGACGCGTCCAGAACTGGTGATTTTTGGTTTAGTTTTAAATGCACCACCACCACCCCACCACCATTGCTTCCCCAGAGCCTAATTAAGGACCGGTAAAAGGAGTCAATATGTATGTCATCTATAAAACCAAAGAATGAATAAAAACACACACACACACACACCTACATAATAGTACTAGGAAGATTGTATGGCATAAAAAAAAAAAGTACTCCCATTGGGTCGTTTGAACTCGCGACTTCCAAAACACCAGCCACACACCTTACCACCCAGCCACCATAGAGTTGGTATAATTGTGCAACTTTAGTTATAAAACTAAAGTTCTTATTGTCTCAAATCTTATTGTCTGTTCTATGAAAAGGCATGATGTAAATTATGTATTTTTTGAATGATTGAATTGTAGGCACATTAAGCGGATTCGATATTTGATATATCCAGAAAAGGTGATTTCTGTTCAGTTTTAAAATGCATCACCGTTAACGCTAAAGGACTGGTAAAACGACTCGATGTTTGTCATTTTTAAAATAAACACTAAAACTAGGCCCTTAACATATATAATGTTTGAATATAAATTGAATGCATATAAATACAAAGTGGGAGTGGCTGGCTGGCTGGCTGGCCTGGCTGGCTGGCTGGCTGGCTGGCTGGCTGGTTGGCTGACTGGCTGGCTGCCTGGCTGCCTGCCTGCCTGCCTGCCTGCCTGCCTGCCTGCCTGCCTGCCTGGCTGGCTGGCTGGCTGGCTGGCTGGCTGGCTGGCTGGCTGGCTGGCCTGCCCGCCCGCCCGCCCGCCCGCCCGCCCGCCCGCCCGCCTGCTTGCCTTGCCTTGCCTTGCCTTGCCTTGCCTTGTCCTGTCCTGTTCCTGTTATTGCCTGCCTTGCCTTGCCTTGCCTTGCCTTGCCTTGCCCTGCCCTGCCTTGGCTGCAGCTGGCTGGCTGGCCGTAAATCAACTCTTAACAACACCATACCACACCACACCATCACTCATCACCCATCACCCACCACCGGCCCCAGTCTCCCAGCCTCTCTTATATACCCGAGCAGGCCCTTTAAATTATTTGAATTGTTGCACTTCGGCCAATGGCAGGCACGATCGCTGCTGCTCAAACATATTCTGGTTCACAAGTATTAATATATATATATATATATATATATATATATATATATATAATATATATATATATATATATATATATATATATATATATATATATATATATATATATTCATGAAACACATTAAAACTTGATCATTTATTCATTCATTACGTCTAGTGAAGAATTGCTTTTGTTCATTTGTATGATTAAAAATTAATAGAATATGAATTCCTCGCTTAAAGTAAAATATAAAATATATATTGGATTTATATGATTGGTTAATATTCCAAGTGATGCTGAATATCCCCTATAATTTTGTTTGTTTGTTTGTTTGTTATGTACACATTCCAATGAAATCAATATAAATGTTATTATTAATGTTTGAAAGTTGATTGTCTACTTGAATCTCTCTATTAAAGTGTGTGTGGCTCCGGATGGAGCCTGGTTATGGTATTTGTCGTGGTGGGTGGCAGAAGTGCTTACTTCTTCTCTGTCTTCTTTGGCAAAAGAACTGCCTGAATGTTTGGAAGAACACCTCCCTGTGCAATGGTTACGCCAGACAGAAGTTTGTTGAGTTCTTCGTCGTTGCGGATGGCCAACTGCAAGTGACGTGGGATGATACGGGTCTTCTTGTTGTCACGTGCGGCGTTACCGGCGAGCTCCAGAACTTCGGCAGCGAGGTATTCCATGACGGCTGCCAGGTAGACAGGAGCGCCAGCACCGACGCGTTCGGCGTAGTTGCCCTTACGCAGCAGACGGTGAATTCTGCCCACGGGGAACTGAAGTCCGGCCCTGCTGGAGCGAGACTTTGACTTGCCCTTCACTTTGCCTCCCTTGCCGCGTCCTGACATTGCTGCTGCTGTTGTGGGTTTGTGGTGTTTTATGCCGCCCCGCAGATCGAGCTTCGTGTTATATACCCCGCTCAGGATCAAGGGAGCCCGCCACTGACCAATCAGCGCGCTCCGCCACGCGACCCGCTCTGAGCTGAGTCGCGAGCGGGATATAAAAGGAAAGCTCGCCTCGCGCAAAAGTTCATTATTGTATCGCAACGCCAGCCAGCACGAGCATCATCATGCCACCCAAGGCATCTGGAAAGGCTGCCAAGAAGGCCGGAAAGGCCCAGAAGGCCATTGCCAAGGGCGATAAGAAAAAGAAGCGCAGGAGGAAGGAGAGCTACAGCATCTACATCTACAAAGTGCTGAAGCAGGTCCACCCCGACACTGGTATCTCTTCCAAAGCCATGTCGATCATGAACTCGTTCGTGAACGACATCTTCGAGCGCATCGCCGCCGAGGCTTCTCGCCTGGCCCACTACAACAAGCGTTCCACCATTACCAGTCGGGAGATCCAGACGGCTGTAAGGCTCCTGTTGCCCGGAGAACTGGCCAAGCACGCCGTCTCTGAGGGCACTAAGGCCGTCACCAAGTACACCTCCTCCAAGTAAACGGCTTACTTACTGCCCTGTGGTGGTGGCTTGGCCTCAAACCAACAAACTCGGCTCCATTGGAGCCACACTTTAATTTCTAAAGAGATTGTGAGTGTTAGACACCAATACTATTATAACAAAAACCTCTGTCACTGAAAGCAAATAGCTATAAAATGAGAATATTTATGAAACTGTCTGTGTGTGTTTCTCTCTCTCAGTGTCTGTCTGTCTGTCTGTCTGTCTGTCTGTCTGTCTGTCTGCCTGCCTGCCTTGCCTGTCTGTCTGTCTGTCTGTCTGTCTGTCTGTCTGTCTGTCTGTCTGTCTGTCTTGTCTGTCTGTCTGTCTGTCTGTCGTGTCTCTCTCTCTCTCTCTCTCTCTCTCTCTCTCTCTCTCTCTCTCTCTCTCTCTCTCTCTCTCTCTCTCTCTCTCTCTCTCTCTCTCTCTCTCAACACATATAAGCACTCGGTATCTTTTTTCTAGAGATTAGAGATTCATGTTATGTTCCACATTAGGATTACTATGCAGGCCACCCTCTTAGGTTTGAAAATGTCAAGAAAACGGTTAATTTAAAATGTCATCTCCTAACTTAACAGATTAAGCCAGAGGACCGAAAACAGAATAAAACAGGACTGGACAGTATATGTCACTTATACAAGCTGCTTTTATTTCTAGTACAGTATGACAATTTTTATTTTGGGGGGGGGGGGGGTGATCCTTGACAGTGCATAAGAGTGAAAAGCGACGGCGTTTTGTTTGTAAGAGAACAGGTTGTACTACAAATGACTTGATTTATTGATATCACATGTATGTATGACACCTAAATTATGCTAGGAATGTCTGAAATCTCCTTAGAAGGATATTTTGGCCCTGAGAAGGGCCGAGTTTGGTGTATACTAGGGTGGTCGATTTAGCTTATGCACGCTCTCCACGGATACGGCGAGCAAGCTGAATGTCCTTTGGCATGATGGTGACACGCTTGGCGTGGATGGCACAGAGGTTAGTGTCCTCGAAGAGACCGACCAGGTAAGCCTCGGATGCCTCCTGTAAAGCCATGACGGCAGACGACTGGAAGCGAAGATCGGTCTTGAAGTCCTGGGCAATCTCGCGCACCAGACGCTGGAAGGGAAGTTTCCTGATGAGCAACTCGGTGCTCTTCTGGTAACGACGGATCTCACGCAGGGCGACCGTTCCGGGCCTGTAACGGTGAGGCTTCTTCACACCCCCTGTGGCAGGAGCAGACTTGCGTGCTGCCTTGGTGGCCAGCTGCTTACGAGGAGCCTTGCCTCCCGTGGACTTGCGAGCAGTCTCTGCCTTGGTGCGAGCCATGGTGAACAACTGTGGTTTGTGATGGCCGGCGCCGAAAAATTTTTGCTTATATACGCCGTCTCGAGGCGCTTGCTCGAGCGCCATTGGCTGCTCGACTCGCCTACGTCACCCCGTTGCCCCTCCCCTCCTTCCTCTGGCTGCAGCCAACAGGCGGCTCACCTCAATCACTATTATCGCTGATTTTGCTCTATTTTTTGGATTTGTGCAAAAGTCATTTCACAGGGACGTGAAACAGACGAGTAGGCAACTGCAGTTTTGAAAGCGTTGTGAGAAAGCCGTGTCTACTCGACCACAAGCGTAAAGTAAGGGCAGGCAGGAGTTGCAATGCTACTAGTACGTCCGCTTGATGGGATATAGTCGGGAAATCGTGCGGGCATTCGTCAATTCGATTCACACAACTTCAACACCATGACTGGACGCGGCAAGGGAGGCAAGGGACTCGGAAAGGGTGGCGCCAAGCGTCATCGTAAGGTGCTACGTGACAACATCCAGGGCATCACCAAGCCCGCTATTCGTCGCTTAGCTCGTCGTGGCGGCGTGAAGCGTATTTCGGGTCTCATCTACGAAGAGACCCGTGGCGTCCTGAAGGTGTTCCTCGAGAACGTCATCCGTGATGCTGTAACCTACACGGAACACGCCAAGAGGAAGACCGTCACTGCCTATGGACGTGGTGTACGCTCTGAAGCGCCAGGGTCGTACCCTCTACGGATTCGGCGGATAAGAGCTTGGCTAATCCATCGATTCCACCCACCACCACCTCAAAACGGGACCTAATTAGGTCCCTATACTTTTTTACTGAAGGGCTTAATAGACGATAACATAAATTGTTTTGATATCAGCTAGCACATTGGGTCTTATGAAATCTATTTTTTATCCTCGCATGCTTAAAGGGACTCTGATTGGGGAGGGAGGGGGGGGGGGGGAAGGTTTGTTACGTTATATACTAGCAGAGCAGGATCATTGGTGGGGGGGGGTGAGGGGGATGAGAGAGAGAGAGAGAGAGAGATCTTTCCCAACTCTTCCTTTTTACATGAGTGAGCTACCCGTTTTATTCATTTTATCCTTCTCAGAGCTGTTTGATAGTATCCAAATGATGGTAAATGAAAAGGGAGGACACGAATATCTACCCAGAATTCAGGACTGGCAATCGATATGCATGTTTGAGTGCGAATCTTTTTCTCTCTCAACTTAGGTATACGTTTATGTCGTACCTAAAAGCGAGAACCACACTATTGGGACAAGTATGCAAGGCCCAATTTTCCTAACAAGCACAGTTAATTTTGTTATTTTCGAACATTTCTTTCCAAATTGGTTTATCCAATTAACAGTATTATATTAAGATCATGAATTGCTGGGTTAGTTAGGTTAGGTTAGGTTAGGTTAGCTTAGCGTTAGGTTAGGTTAGGTTAGGTTAGGTTAGCTTAGCTTAGCTTGGTTAGCTTAGGTTAGGTTAGGTTAGGTTAGCTTAGCTTGGGTTAGCATAGGTTAGGTTAGGTTTGATTACATTTCTATGTTAGATTTAACTCAAATTCAAAACAATTGCAGTCATTCGGCTTGTTAGTCAACTTGCCTCTAATAGGGGCAATTTGTCTAACAAGACTATTTAGTTTTGTGTGCATATATATATATATATATATATATATATATATATATATATAATATATATATATATATATATATATATATATATATATATATATATATATTATAGCTTCAAGACTCCGAACCAATATAGAAGCATCAAGAGGAAGTGCTTGTGTTATGGGCCAATAGGCCTTCTGCAGTTACTTCCATTCTTATGTTTTTATTCCCATTGGTTCGTGTTTTTATCTTGTGTAAATGTCAATCACCTTACCCAAAACTTTGGTACCATATCACCTCACCCATGTTGTATATATAATATATATATATATATATATATATATATATAATATATATATATATATATATATATAATATATATATATATCTATATATATATATATATACAGAGTAAATCTACCCAAAAGTAATGATTTATTTGTCTACAAAACTAAACTCTTTTTTTGGAATCATATGACGGCCCCTCCACTGAGGGGGGAGGCCTGGATGTTTATTGTCATGTGTATTCATGCTGCTTGCATGTCGTCGTTTTATTTTGCCTTTGTTGTTTTCTTTGACAGCTTTCTTTGCCTTGGGTGGTTTGGGAGATTTTGAAGCTCTCTTTATTTTGGGCCTTTTTGTTCCCAACAACAAGCTGCTGCTGCTGCTGCTTCTTTTTCAAGGCTGTAGGTGGTTTGTTGCTTGTGGCGGCTTTCTTGGGAGTTACCACGGCCTTCTTTGCTGCTGTAGATGGTTTCTTGGTTGTGGTGGCTTTCTTGGGAGTTAGAACGGCCCTCTTCTCTGCTACGGCCAGCTTGAATGATCCACTAGCTCCACTTCCCTTGGTCTGAACAAGAATGCCGTCAGCCACTGCTTTCTTGAGAAATCTTCGGATGTAAATGGCGATCTTGGCAGCCTCGACTTTGTTGTTGGCAACAACGTACTTCTTGATTGCTTGTAGAGACGAGCCCTTACGGTCTTTGAGTGCTGCGACCGCGGCTAGAACCATTTGACTAGTTTTCGGGTGAGCAACCTGGACGCGAGGTTTCCTGGTGGTGGCCACCACAGCAGCAGCAGCCGCAGCCTTCTTGGTAGGCTTTGCTTCTACCATGATGATGATGAGATAACCAAGGTGATGAGAGACGCTCAGACAGTCACGGGGGAATGATGCTGCCGCCGCTTGAGCCGAACCTATTTATGTGCCGGCACGGTACAGAAGCTGCAACCTGGCAACTCGTTCCACCAATCACGACGGTTGGTTTTACGGCTCCGAAACCTGGATCCCATATCTTCTCTAAAATAGAAGCATTTGTTCATGTTCTTTGTAAAAGTATCATAAAGCAGGACAGATGAGACAAATATCATAAAAACTGAAGAGCAGATGAGCACACACATGTATGTATTACAAAAGAAAATCCACAAATTCATTAGAAATTGGCAGGGCTAGGCTGAGGAAGTAGGTAGATGTAAAATGTCTGTAAATGGCGAAAGAACATAAACCCAAGACTGAATAAACGATGTTAAATATCCATGCCAGGAGACAAAAATATGTTAGGATACAATTACCATTAAGACACCACAAGAAGGTCCGTATCCTGCCGTGATGACTAAAAAGAGTTGGTTATTAGCCACAATGTGTAGGCAGTCTCATGCCAACGGCCATACCACGTTGAGCACACCGCTTCTCGTCCGATCAGCGAAGTTAAGCAACGTTGGGTTTGGTTAGTACTTGGATGGGTGACCGCCTGGGAACACCAAATGCTGTTGGCAATAATGTTTTTTGTTTTGTTTTGTTTGTTTCGTTTGTTTTTTGTTTGAAGGCTGGCTGGCTGGCTGGCTGGCTCCACGGAAATTCACGGAGTTGTGTGGAATAAGGCCTGGTTAAAATGAATTAATATGTATGTCATGTTTAAAACAAACTCGCTTAATATAGTGTGTGAGGGCTTTATACAAAAACAAACAACCAAAACAAAACATGTTGTATATATATATATATATATATATATATATACTATATATATATATATATATATATATATATATAATATATATATATATATATATATATATATATATAGCTTAATCCGGGTTTGAACTCGCAACTCCAAGAATACGCATCACTATATACACTTTACCACTGGACCACTGCAGGACACTTGATGCTAGGTATCAATTAATGACGTAAATGCCATTTCCACAAATAAATGATAATTTAAAAGTATTTGTATGTACAAATCTTTTCTGTTTAAAAGGCTACAATATCAGTTACTGATATAATTTGTGTTAATGTTTCTATACCCACAGGAAGGCATGTTTTTGCTTATATGTAAGGGGTACGGAGAAGGAATCCACAGGACCATCATTCCCCTTTCCCCCCCCCCCCCCCCCCCCCCTCCCCACCTACTACCACCACCACCACCACCACCCACCACTACTCACCACCCAATCACCACCAATCACCACCACCACAATCACCACCAATCACCACCACCACACCTAACCGAAAAACCCCCTAACACATCAACCCTCCCCCAATCAACAGGCGAAATAATAACCCTCAAATGCCTGCCTGCTGCCTGCCAGCCAGCCAATACTAACGGTCTTCTCAGAAAGAAAATCTCTTTGTATCTGTATTACTTGATGAAATGTATGATTCTAATAATGAAAATAAATTGTTATGTCGGTTGTATGAGCATAATGACCAATATGCACGTGATATGAATGAATTAAATAGTGTAGTTTTAAGTAATTAGGTTGTAGACACATTAAGCGGATATGATATTTGACGCGTCCAGAACTGGTGATTTTTGGTTTAGTTTTAAATGCACCACCACCACCACCACCACCATTGCTTCCCCAGAGCCTAATTAAGGACCGGTAAAAGGAGTCAATATGTATGTCATCTATAAAACCAAAGAATGAATAAAAACACACACACACACACCTACATAATAGTACTAGGAAGATTGTATGGCATAAAAAAAAAAAAAAAGTACTCCCATTGGGTCGTTTGAACTCGCGACTTCCAAAACACCAGCCACACACCTTACCACCCAGCCACCATAGAGTTGGTATAATTGTGCAACTTTAGTTATAAAACTAAAGTTCTTATTGTCTCAAATCTTATTGTCTGTTCTATGAAAAGGCATGATGTAAATTATGTATTTTTTGAATGATTGAATTGTAGGCACATTAAGCGGATTCGATATTTGATATATCCAGAAAAGGGTGATTTCTGTTCAGTTTTAAAATGCATCACCGTTAACGCTAAAGGACTGGTAAAACGACTCGATGTTTGTCATTTTTAAAATAAACACTAAAAACTAGGCCCTTAACATATATAATGTTTTGAATATAAAATTGAATGCATATAAATACAAAGTGGGAGTGGGCTGGCTGGCTGGCTGCCTGCCTGCCTGGCTGGCTGGCTGGCTGGCTGGTGGCTGACTGGCTGGCTGCCTGGCTGCCTGCCTGCCTGCCTGCCTGCCTGCCTGCCTGCCTGCCTGGCTGGCTGGCTGGCTGGCTGGCTGGCTGGCTGGCTGGCTGGCTGGCTGGCTGGCTGCCCGCCCGCCCGCCCGCCCGCCCGCCCCCCGCCCGCCTGCTTGCCTTGCCTTGCCTTGCCTTGCCTTGCCTTGCCTTGGCTGTCCTGTCCTGTTATTGCCTTGCCTTGCCTTGCCTTGCCTTGCCTTGCCCTGCCCTGCCTTGGCTGCAGCTGGCTGGCTGGCCGTAAATCAACTCTTAACAACACCACACCACACCACACCATCACTCATCACCCATCACCCACCACCGGCCCCAGTCTCCCAGCCTCTCTTATATACCCGAGCAGGCCCTTTAAATTATTTGAATTGTTGCACTTCGGCCAATGGCACGATCGCTGCTGCTCAAACATATTCTGGTTCACACAATAATATATATAATATTATATATATATATATATATATATATATATATATATATATATATATATATATATATATATATATATATATATATATATATATATATATATATATATATATATATATATATATATATATATATATATATATATATTTATTCATGAAACACATTAAAACCTTGATCATTTATTCATTCAGTTACGTCTAGTGAAGAATTGCTTTTGTTCATTTGTATGATTAAAAATTGATAGAATATGAATTCCTCGCTTAAAGTAAAATATAAAAATATATATTGGATTTTATATGATTGGTTAATATTCCAAGTGATGCTGAATATCCCCTATAATTTTTGTTTTGTTTGTTTGTTTGTTATGTACACATTCCAAATGAAATCAATATAAATGTTATTATTAATGTTTGGAAAGTTGATTGTCTACTTGAATCTCTCTATTAAAGTGTGTGTGGCTCCGGATGGAGCCTGGTTATGGTATTTGTCGTGGTGGGTGGCAGAAGTGCTTACTTCTTCTCTGTCTTCTTTGGCAAAAGAACTGCCTGAATGTTTGGAAGAACACCTCCCTGTGCAATGGTTACGCCAGACAGAAGTTTGTTGAGTTCTTCGTCGTTGCGGATGGCCAACTGCAAGTGACGTGGGATGATACGGGTCTTCTTGTTGTCACGTGCGGCGTTACCGGCGAGCTCCAGAACTTCGGCAGCGAGGTATTCCATGACGGCTGCCAGGTAGACAGGAGCGCCAGCACCGACGCGTTCGGCGTTAGTTGCCCTTACGCAGCAGACGGTGAATTCTGCCCCAGGGGAACTGAAGTCCGGCCCCTGCTGGAGCGAGACTTTGACTTGCCCTCACTTTGCCTCCCTTGCACGCGTCCTGACATTGCTGCTGCTGTTTGTGGGTTTGTGGTGGTTTTATGCCGCCCCGCAGATCGAGCTTCGTGTTATATACCCCGCTCAGGATCAAGGGAGCCCGCCACTGACCAATCAGCGCGCTCCGCCACGCGACCCGCTCTGAGCTGAGTCGCGAGCGGGATATAAAAGGAAAGCTCGCCTCGCGCAAAAGTTCATTATTGTATCGCAACGCCAGCCAGCACGAGCATCATCATGCCACCCAAGGCATCTGGAAAGGCTGCCAAGAAGGCCGGAAAGGCCCAGAAGGCCATTGCCAAGGGCGATAAGAAAAAGAAGCGCAGGAGGAAGGAGAGCTACAGCATCTACATCTACAAAGTGCTGAAGCAGGTCCACCCCGACACTGGTATCTCTTCCAAAGCCATGTCGATCATGAACTCGTTCGTGAACGACATCTTCGAGCGCATCGCCGCCGAGGCTTCTCGCCTGGCCCACTACAACAAGCGTTCCACCATTACCAGTCGGGAGATCCAGACGGCTGTAAGGCTCCTGTTGCCCGGAGAACTGGCCAAGCACGCCGTCTCTGAGGGCACTAAGGCCGTCACCAAGTACACCTCCTCCAAGTAAACGGCTTACTTACTGCCCTGTGGTGGTGGCTTGGCCTCAAACCAACAAACTCGGCTCCATTGGAGCCACACTTTAATTTCTAAAGAGATTGTGAGTGTTAGACACCAATACTATTATAACAAAAACCTCTGTCACTGAAAGCAAATAGCTATAAAATGAGAATATTTATGAAACTGTCTGTGTGTGTTTCTCTCTCTCAGTGTCTGTCTGTCTGTCTGTCTGTCTGTCTGTCTGTCTGTCTGCCTGCCTGCTGCCTGTCTGTCTGTCTGTCTGTCTGTCTGTCTGTCTGTCTGTCTGTCTGTCTGTCTGTCTGTCTGTCTTGTCTGTCTGTCTGTGTGTTCTCTCTCTCTCTCTCTCTCTCTCTCTCTCTCTCCTCTCTCTCTCTCTCTCTCTCTCTCTCTCTCTCTCTCTCCTCTCCTCTCTCTTCTCTCTCTCAACACATATAAGCACTCGGTATCTTTTTTCTAGAGATTAGAGATTCATTGTTATGTTCCACATTAGGATTACTATGCAGGCCACCCTCTTAGGTTTGAAAATGTCAAGAAAACGGTTAATTTAAAATGTCATCTCCTAACTTAACAGATTAAGCCAGAGGACCGAAAACAGAATAAAACAGGACTGGACAGTATATGTCACTTATACAAGCTGCTTTTATTTCTAGTACAGTATGACAATTTTTATTTTGGGGGGGGGGGTGATCCTTGACAGTGCATAAGAGTGAAAAGCGACGGCGTTTTGTTTGTAAGAGAACAGGTTGTACTACAAATGACTTGATTTATTGATATCACATGTATGTATGACACCTAAATTATGCTAGGAATGTCTGAAATCTCCTTAGAAGGATATTTTGGCCCTGAGAAGGGCCGAGTTTGGTGTATACTAGGGTGGTCGATTTAGCTTATGCACGCTCTCCACGGATACGGCGAGCAAGCTGAATGTCCTTTGGCATGATGGTGACACGCTTGGCGTGGATGGCACAGAGGTTAGTGTCCTCGAAGAGACCGACCAGGTAAGCCTCGGATGCCTCCTGTAAAGCCATGACGGCAGACGACTGGAAGCGAAGATCGGTCTTGAAGTCCTGGGCAATCTCGCGCACCAGACGCTGGAAGGGAAGTTTCCTGATGAGCAACTCGGTGCTCTTCTGGTAACGACGGATCTCACGCAGGGCGACCGTTCCGGGCCTGTAACGGTGAGGCTTCTTCACACCCCCTGTGGCAGGAGCAGACTTGCGTGCTGCCTTGGTGGCCAGCTGCTTACGAGGAGCCTTGCCTCCCGTGGACTTGCGAGCAGTCTGCTTGGTGCGAGCCATGGTGAACAACTGTGGTTTGTGATGGCCGGCGCCGAAAAATTTTTGCTTATATACGCCGTCTCGAGGCGCTTGCTCGAGCGCCATTGGCTGCTCGACTCGCCTACGTCACCCGTTGCCCCTCCCCTCCTTCCTCTGGCTGCAGCAACAGGCGGCTCACCTCAATCACTATTATCGCTGATTTTGCTCTATTTTTTGGATTTGTGCAAAAGTCATTTCACAGGGACGTGAAACAGACGAGTAGGCAACTGCAGTTTTGAAAGCGTTGTGAGAAAGCCGTGTCTACTCGACCACAAGCGTAAAGTAAGGGCAGGCAGGAGTTGCAATGCTACTAGTACGTCCGCTTGATGGGATATAGTCGGGAAATCGTGCGGGCATTCGTCAATTCGATTCACACAACTTCAACACCATGACTGGACGCGGCAAGGGAGGCAAGGGACTCGGAAAGGGTGGCGCCAAGCGTCATCGTAAGGTGCTACGTGACAACATCCAGGGCATCACCAAGCCCGCTATTCGTCGCTTAGCTCGTCGTGGCGGCGTGAAGCGTATTTCGGGTCTCATCTACGAAGAGACCCGTGGCGTCCTGAAGGTGTTCCTCGAGAACGTCATCCGTGATGCTGTAACCTACACGGAACACGCCAAGAGGAAGACCGTCACTGCCATGGACGTGGTGTACGCTCTGAAGCGCCAGGGTCGTACCCTCTACGGATTCGGCGGATAAGAGCTTGGCTAATCCATCGATTCCACCACCACCACCTCAAAACGGGACCTAATTAGGTCCCTATACTTTTTTACTGAAGGGCTTAATAGACGATAACATAAATTGTTTTGATATCAGCTAGCACATTGGGTCTTATGAAATCTATTTTTTATCCTCGCATGCTTAAAGGGACTCTGATTGGGGAGGGAGGGGGGGGGGAAGGTTTGTTACGTTATATACTAGCAGAGCAGGATCATTGGTGGGGGGGGGGGGGTGGGGGAGAGAGAGAGAGAGAGAGATCTTTCCCAACTCTTCCTTTTTACATGAGTGAGCTACCCGTTTTATTCATTTTATCCTTCTCAGAGCTGTTTTGATAGTATCCAAATGATGGTAAATGAAAAGGGAGGACACGAATATCTACCCAGAATTCAGGACTGGCAATCGATATGCATGTTTGAGTGCGAATCTTTTTCTCTCTCAACTTAGGTATACGTTTATGTCGTACCTAAAAGCGAGAACCACACTATTGGGACAAGTATGCAAGGCCCAATTTTCCTAACAAGCACAGTTAATTTTGTTATTTTCGAACATTTCTTTCCAAATTGGTTTATCCAATTAACAGTATTATATTAAGATCATGAATTGCTGGGTTAGGTTAGGTTAGGTTAGGTTAGGTTAGGTTAGCTTAGGTTAGGTTAGGTTAGGTTAGGTTAGGTTAGCTTAGCTTAGCTTGGGTTAGCTTAGGTTAGGTTAGGTTAGCTTAGCTTGGGTTAGCATAGGTTAGGTTAGGTTTGATTACATTTCTATGTTAGATTTAACTCAAATTCAAAACAATTGCAGTCATTCGGCTTGTTAGTCAACTTGCCTCTAATAGGGGCAATTTGCTAACAAGACTATTTAGTTTTGTGTGCATATAATATATATATATATATATATATATAAATATATATATATATATATATATATATATATATATATAATATATAATATTATAGCTTCAAGACTCCGAACCAATATAGAAGCATCAAGAGGAAGTGCTTGTGTTATGGGCCAATAGGCCTTCTGCAGTTACTTCCATTCTTATGTTTTTATTCCCATTGGTTCGTGTTTTATCTTGTGTAAATGTCAATCACCTCACCAAAAACTTTGGTACCATATCACCTCACCCATGTATGTGTGGATATATATATATATATATATATAATATATATATATATATATTATATATATATATATATATATATATATATATATATATATATAATATACAGAGTAAATCTACCCCAAAAGTAATGATTTATTTGTCTACAAAACTAAACTCTTTTTGGAATCATATGAGGCCCCTCCACTGAGGGGGGAGGCCTGGATGTTTATTGTCATGTGTATTCATGCTGCTTGCATGTCGTCGTTTATTTTGCCTTTGTTGTTTTCTTGACAGCTTTCTTTGCCTTGGGTGGTTTGGGAGATTTTGAAGCTCTCTTTATTTTGGGCTTTTTGTTCCCAACAACAAGCTGCTGCTGCTGCTGCTTCTTTTTCAAGGCTGTAGGTGGTTTGTTGCTTGTGGCGGCTTTCTTGGGAGTTACCACGGCCTTCTTTGCTGCTGTAGATGGTTTCTTGGTTGTGGTGGCTTTCTTGGGAGTTAGAACGGCCCTCTTCTCTGCTACGGCCAGCTTGAATGATCCACTAGCTCCACTTCCCTTGGTCTGAACAAGAATGCCGTCAGCCACTGCTTTCTTGAGAAATCTTCGGATGTAAATGGCGATCTTGGCAGCCTCGACTTTGTTGTTGGCAACAACGTACTTCTTGATTGCTTGTAGAGACGAGCCCTTACGGTCTTTGAGTGCTGCGACCGCGGCTAGAACCATTTGACTAGTTTTCGGGTGAGCAACCTGGACGCGAGGTTTCCTGGTGGTGGCCACCACAGCAGCAGCAGCCGCAGCCTTCTTGGTAGGCTTTGCTTCTACCATGATGATGATGAGATAACCAAGGTGATGAGAGACGCTCAGACAGTCACGGGGGAATGATGCTGCCGCCGCTTGAGCCGAACCTATTTATGTGCCGGCACGGTACAGAAGCTGCAACCTGGCAACTCGTCCACCAATCACGACGGTTGGTTTTACGGCTCCGAAACCTGGATCCCATATCTTCTCTAAAATAGAAGCATTTGTTCATGTTCTTTGTAAAAGTATCATAAAGCAGGACAGATGAGACAAATATCATAAAAACTGAAGAGCAGATGAGCACACACATGTATGTATTACAAAAGAAAATCCACAAATTCATTAGAAATTGGCAGGGTAGGCTGAGGAAGTAGGTAGATGTAAAATGTCTGTAAATGGCGAAAGAACATAAACCCAAGACTGAATAAACGATGTTAAATATCCATGCCAAGGAGACAAAAATATGTTAGGATACAATTACCATTAAGACACCACAAGAAGGTCCGTATCCTGCCGTGATGACTAAAAAGAGTTGGTTATTAGCCACAATGTGTAGGCAGTCTCATGCCAACGGCCATACCACGTTGAGAACACCGCTTCTCGTCCGATCAGCGAAGTTAAGCAACGTTGGGTTTGGTTAGTACTTGGATGGGTGACCGCCTGGGAACACCAAATGCTGTTGGCAATAATGTTTTTTGTTTTGTTTTGTTTTGTTTCGTTTGTTTTTGTTTGAATGGCTGGCTGGCTGGCTGGCTCCACGGGAAATTCACGGAGTTGTGTGGAATAAGGCCTGGTAAAATGAATTAATATGTATGTCATGTTTAAAACAAACTCGCTTAATATAGTGTGTGAGGCTTTATACAAAAACAAACAACCAAAACAAAACATGTTGTGTATATATATATATATATATATAATATATATATATATATATATATATATATATATAATATATATATATATATATAGCTTAATCCGGGTTTGAACTCGCAACTCCAAGAATACGCATCACTTATATACACTTTACCACTGGACCACTGCAGGACACTTGATGCTGAGGTATCAATTTAATGACGTAAATGCCATTTCCACAAATAAATGATAATTTAAAAGTATTTGTATGTACAAATCTTTTCTGTTTAAAAGGCTACAATATCAGTTACTGATATAATTTGTGTTAATGTTTCTATACCCACAGGAAGGCATGTTTTTGCTTATATGTAAGGGGTACGGAGAAGGAATCCACAGACCATCATTCCCCTTCCCCCCCCCCCCCCCCTCCCACCTACTACCACCACCACCACCACCACCACCACTACTCACCACCAATCACCACCAATCACCACCACCACCAATCACCACCAATCACCACCACCACACCTAACCGAAAACCCCCTAACACATCAACCCCCCCCAATCAACAGGCGAAATAATAACCCTCAAATGCCTGCCTGCCTGCCTGCCAGCCAGCCAATACTAACGGTCTTCTCAGAAAGAAAATCTCTTTGTATCTGTATTACTTGATGAAATGTATGATTCTAATAATGAAAATAAATTGTTATGTCGGTTGTATGAGCATAATGACCAATATGCACGTGATATGAATGAATTAAATAGTGTAGTTTTAAGTAATTAGGTTGTAGACACATTAAGCGGATATGATATTTGACGCGTCCAGAACTGGTGATTTTTGGTTTAGTTTTAAATGCACCACCACCACCACCACCACCATTGCTTCCCCAGAGCCTAATTAAGGACCGGTAAAAGGAGTCAATATGTATGTCATCTATAAAACCAAAGAATGAATAAAAACACACACACACACACCTACATAATAGTACTAGGAAGATTGTATGGCAAAAAAAAAAAAAAGTACTCCCATTGGGTCGTTTGAACTCGCGACTTCCAAAACACCAGCCACACACCTTACCACCCAGCCACCATAGAGTTGGTATAATTGTGCAACTTTAGTTATAAAACTAAAGTTCTTATTGTCTCAAATCTTATTGTCTGTTCTATGAAAAGGCATGATGTAAATTATGTATTTTTTGAATGATTGAATTGTAGGCACATTAAGCGGATTCGATATTTGATATATCCAGAAAAGGTGATTTCTGTTCAGTTTTAAAATGCATCACCGTTAACGCTAAAGGACTGGTAAAACGACTCGATGTTTGTCATTTTTAAAATAAACACTAAAACTAGGCCCTTAACATATATAATGTTTGAATATAAATTGAATGCATATAAATACAAAGTGGGAGTGGCTGGCTGGCTGGCTGCCTGCCTGCTGGCTGGCTGGCTGGCTGGCTGGCTGGTTGGCTGACTGGCTGGCTGCCTGGCTGCCTGCCTGCCTGCCTGCCCTGCCTGCCTGCCTGCCTGCTGCTGCCTGGCTGGCTGGCTGGCTGGCTGGCTGGCTGGCTGGCTGGCTGCCGCCCGCCCGCCCGCCCGCCCGCCCGCCCGCCCGCCTGCTTGCCTTGCCTTGCCTTGCCTTGCCTTGCCTTGCCTTGGCTGTCCTGTCCTGTTATTGCCTTGCCTTGCCTTGCCTTGCCTTGCCTTGCCCTGCCCTGCCTTGGCTGCAGCTGGCTGGCTGGCCGTAAATCAACTCTTAACAACACCACACCACACCACACCATCACTCATCACCCATCACCCACCACCGGCCCCAGTCTCCCAGCCTCTCTTATATACCCGAGCAGGCCCTTTAAATTATTTGAATTGTTGCACTTCGGCCAATGGCACGATCGCTGCTGCTCAAACATATTCTGGTTCACAAGTATTATAATATATTATATATATTATATTATATATATATATATATATATATATATATATATATATATATATATATATATATATATATATATATATATATATATATATATTTATTCATGAAACACATTAAAACCTTGATCATTTATTCATTCGTTACGTCTAGTGAAGAATTGCTTTTGTTCATTTGTATGATTAAAAATTGATAGAATATGAATTCCTCGCTTAAAGTAAAATATAAAATATATATTGGATTTATATGATTGGTTAATATTCCAAGTGATGCTGAATATCCCCTATAATTTTGTTTTGTTTGTTTGTTTGTTATGTACACATTCCAAATGAAATCAATATAAATGTTATTATTAATGTTTGAAAGTTGATTGTCTACTTGAATCTCTCTATTAAAGTGTGTGTGGCTCCGGATGGAGCCTGGTTATGGTATTTGTCGTGGTGGGTGGCAGAAGTGCTTACTTCTTCTCTGTCTTCTTTGGCAAAAGAACTGCCTGAATGTTTGGAAGAACACCTCCCTGTGCAATGGTTACGCCAGACAGAAGTTTGTTGAGTTCTTCGTCGTTGCGGATGGCCAACTGCAAGTGACGTGGGATGATACGGGTCTTCTTGTTGTCACGTGCGGCGTTACCGGCGAGCTCCAGAACTTCGGCAGCGAGGTATTCCATGACGGCTGCCAGGTAGACAGGAGCGCCAGCACCGACGCGTTCGGCGTAGTTGCCCTTACGCAGCAGACGGTGAATTCTGCCCACGGGGAACTGAAGTCCGGCCCTGCTGGAGCGAGACTTTGACTTGCCCTTCACTTTGCCTCCCTTGCCGCGTCCTGACATTGCTGCTGCTGTTGTGGGTTTGTGGTGGTTTTATGCCGCCCCGCAGATCGAGCTTCGTGTTATATACCCCGCTCAGGATCAAGGGAGCCCGCCACTGACCAATCAGCGCGCTCCGCCACGCGACCCGCTCTGAGCTGAGTCGCGAGCGGGATATAAAAGGAAAGCTCGCCTCGCGCAAAAGTTCATTATTGTATCGCAACGCCAGCCAGCACGAGCATCATCATGCCACCCAAGGCATCTGGAAAGGCTGCCAAGAAGGCCGGAAAGGCCCAGAAGGCCATTGCCAAGGGCGATAAGAAAAAGAAGCGCAGGAGGAAGGAGAGCTACAGCATCTACATCTACAAAGTGCTGAAGCAGGTCCACCCCGACACTGGTATCTCTTCCAAAGCCATGTCGATCATGAACTCGTTCGTGAACGACATCTTCGAGCGCATCGCCGCCGAGGCTTCTCGCCTGGCCCACTACAACAAGCGTTCCACCATTACCAGTCGGGAGATCCAGACGGCTGTAAGGCTCCTGTTGCCCGGAGAACTGGCCAAGCACGCCGTCTCTGAGGGCACTAAGGCCGTCACCAAGTACACCTCCTCCAAGTAAACGGCTTACTTACTGCCCTGTGGTGGTGGCTTGGCCTCAAACCAACAAACTCGGCTCCATTGGAGCCACACTTTAATTTCTAAAGAGATTGTGAGTGTTAGACACCAATACTATTATAACAAAAACCTCTGTCACTGAAAGCAAATAGCTATAAAATGAGAATATTTATGAAACTGTCTGTGTGTGTTTCTCTCTCTCAGTGTCTGTCTGTCTGTCTGTCTGTCTGTCTGTCTGTCTGTCTGCCTGCCTGCCTGCCTGTCTGTCTGTCTGTCTGTCTGTCTGTCTGTCTGTCTGTCTGTCTGTCTGTCTGTCTTGTCTGTCTTGTCTGTCTGTCTGTGTCTCTCTCTCTCTCTCTCTCTCTCTCTCTCTCTCTCTCTCTCTCTCTCTCTCTCTCTCTCTCTCTCTCTCTCTCTCTCTCTCAACACATATAAGCACTCGGTATCTTTTTTCTAGAGATTAGAGATTCATTGTTATGTTCCACATTAGGATTACTATGCAGGCCACCCTCTTAGGTTTGAAAATGTCAAGAAAACGGTTAATTTAAAATGTCATCTCCTAACTTAACAGATTAAGCCAGAGGACCGAAAACAGAATAAAACAGGACTGGACAGTATATGTCACTTATACAAGCTGCTTTTATTTCTAGTACAGTATGACAATTTTTATTTTGGGGGGGGGGGGTGATCCTTGACAGTGCATAAGAGTGAAAAGCGACGGCGTTTTGTTTGTAAGAGAACAGGTTGTACTACAAATGACTTGATTTATTGATATCACATGTATGTATGACACCTAAATTATGCTAGGAATGTCTGAAATCTCCTTAGAAGGATATTTTGGCCCTGAGAAGGGCCGAGTTTGGTGTATACTAGGGTGGTCGATTTAGCTTATGCACGCTCTCCACGGATACGGCGAGCAAGCTGAATGTCCTTTGGCATGATGGTGACACGCTTGGCGTGGATGGCACAGAGGTTAGTGTCCTCGAAGAGACCGACCAGGTAAGCCTCGGATGCCTCCTGTAAAGCCATGACGGCAGACGACTGGAAGCGAAGATCGGTCTTGAAGTCCTGGGCAATCTCGCGCACCAGACGCTGGAAGGGAAGTTTCCTGATGAGCAACTCGGTGCTCTTCTGGTAACGACGGATCTCACGCAGGGCGACCGTTCCGGGCCTGTAACGGTGAGGCTTCTTCACACCCCCTGTGGCAGGAGCAGACTTGCGTGCTGCCTTGGTGGCCAGCTGCTTACGAGGAGCCTTGCCTCCCGTGGACTTGCGAGCAGTCTGCTTGGTGCGAGCCATGGTGAACAACTGTGGTTTGTGATGGCCGGCGCCGAAAAATTTTTGCTTATATACGCCGTCTCGAGGCGCTTGCTCGAGCGCCATTGGCTGCTCGACTCGCCTACGTCACCCCGTTGCCCCTCCCCTCCTTCCTCTGGCTGCAGCCAACAGGCGGCTCACCTCAATCACTATTATCGCTGATTTTGCTCTATTTTTTGGATTTGTGCAAAAGTCATTTCACAGGGACGTGAAACAGACGAGTAGGCAACTGCAGTTTTGAAAGCGTTGTGAGAAAGCCGTGTCTACTCGACCACAAGCGTAAAGTAAGGGCAGGCAGGAGTTGCAATGCTACTAGTACGTCCGCTTGATGGGATATAGTCGGGAAATCGTGCGGGCATTCGTCAATTCGATTCACACAACTTCAACACCATGACTGGACGCGGCAAGGGAGGCAAGGGACTCGGAAAGGGTGGCGCCAAGCGTCATCGTAAGGTGCTACGTGACAACATCCAGGGCATCACCAAGCCCGCTATTCGTCGCTTAGCTCGTCGTGGCGGCGTGAAGCGTATTTCGGGTCTCATCTACGAAGAGACCCGTGGCGTCCTGAAGGTGTTCCTCGAGAACGTCATCCGTGATGCTGTAACCTACACGGAACACGCCAAGAGGAAGACCGTCACTGCATGGACGTGGTGTACGCTCTGAAGCGCCAGGGTCGTACCCTCTACGGATTCGGCGGATAAGAGCTTGGCTAATCCATCGATTCCACCCACCACCACCTCAAAACGGGACCTAATTAGGTCCCTATACTTTTTTACTGAAGGGCTTAATAGACGATAACATAAATTGTTTTGATATCAGCTAGCACATTGGGTCTTATGAAATCTATTTTTTATCCTCGCATGCTTAAAGGGACTCTGATTGGGAGGGAGGGGGGGGGGGGAAGGTTTGTTACGTTATATACTAGCAGAGCAGGATCATTGGTGGGGGGGGGGGGGGTGAGGGGGAGAGAGAGAGAGAGAGATCTTTCCCAACTCTTCCTTTTTACATGAGTGAGCTACCCGTTTTATTCATTTTATCCTTCTCAGAGCTGTTTTGATAGTATCCAAATGATGGTAAATGAAAAGGGAGGACACGAATATCTACCCAGAATTCAGGACTGGCAATCGATATGCATGTTTGAGTGCGAATCTTTTTCTCTCTCAACTTAGGTATACGTTTATGTCGTACCTAAAAGCGAGAACCACACTATTGGGACAAGTATGCAAGGCCCAATTTTCCTAACAAGCACAGTTAATTTTGTTATTTTCGAACATTTCTTTCCAAATTGGTTTATCCAATTAACAGTATTATATTAAGATCATGAATTGCTGGGTTAGGTTAGGTTAGGTTAGGTTAGGTTAGGTTAGCTTAGCTTAGGTTAGGTTAGGTTAGGTTAGGTTAGGTTAGCTTAGCTTAGCTTGGGTTAGCTTAGGTTAGGTTAGGTTAGCTTAGCTTGGGTTAGCATAGGTTAGGTTAGGTTTGATTACATTTCTATGTTAGATTTAACTCAAATTCAAAACAATTGCAGTCATTCGGCTTGTTAGTCAACTTGCCTCTAATAGGGGCAATTTGTCTAACAAGACTATTTAGTTTTGTGTGCATATATATATATATATTATATATATATATATATATAATATATATATATATATATATATATATATATATATATATATATATATATATATATTATAGCTTCAAGACTCCGAACCAATATAGAAGCATCAAGAGGAAGTGCTTGTGTTATGGGCCAATAGGCCTTCTGCAGTTACTTCCATTCTTATGTTTTTATTCCCATTGGTTCGTGTTTTATCTTGTGTAAATGTCAATCACCTCACCAAAACTTTGGTACCATATCACCTCACCCATGTATATATATATATATATATATATATATATATATATATATATATATATATATATATATATATATATATATATATATAATATACAGAGTAAATCTACCCCAAAAGTAATGATTTATTTGTCTACAAAACTAAACTCTTTTTGGAATCATATGAGGCCCCTCCACTGAGGGGGGAGGCCTGGATGTTTATTGTCATGTGTATTCATGCTGCTTGCATGTCGTCGTTTATTTTGCCTTTGTTGTTTTCTTGACAGCTTTCTTTGCCTTGGGTGGTTTGGGAGATTTTGAAGCTCTCTTTATTTTGGGCTTTTTGTTCCCAACAACAAGCTGCTGCTGCTGCTGCTTTTTTCAAGGCTGTAGGTGGTTTGTTGCTTGTGGCGGCTTTCTTGGGAGTTACCACGGCCTTCTTTGCTGCTGTAGATGGTTTCTTGGTTGTGGTGGCTTTCTTGGGAGTTAGAACGGCCCTCTTCTCTGCTACGGCCAGCTTGAATGATCCACTAGCTCCACTTCCCTTGGTCTGAACAAGAATGCCGTCAGCCACTGCTTTCTTGAGAAATCTTCGGATGTAAATGGCGATCTTGGCAGCCTCGACTTTGTTGTTGGCAACAACGTACTTCTTGATTGCTTGTAGAGACGAGCCCTTACGGTCTTTGAGTGCTGCGACCGCGGCTAGAACCATTTGACTAGTTTTCGGGTGAGCAACCTGGACGCGAGGTTTCCTGGTGGTGGCCACAGCAGCAGCAGCCGCAGCCTTCTTGGTAGGCTTTGCTTCTACCATGATGATGATGAGATAACCAAGGTGATGAGAGACGCTCAGACAGTCACGGGGGAATGATGCTGCCGCCGCTTGAGCCGAACCTATTTATGTGCCGGCACGGTACAGAAGCTGCAACCTGGCAACTCGTCCACCAATCACGACGGTTGGTTTTACGGCTCCGAAACCTGGATCCCATATCTTCTCTAAAATAGAAGCATTTGTTCATGTTCTTTGTAAAAGTATCATAAAGCAGGACAGATGAGACAAATATCATAAAAACTGAAGAGCAGATGAGCACACACATGTATGTATTACAAAAGAAAATCCACAAATTCATTAGAAATTGGCAGGGTAGGCTGAGGAAGTAGGTAGATGTAAAATGTCTGTAAATGGCGAAAGAACATAAACCCAAGACTGAATAAACGATGTTAAATATCCATGCCAAGGAGACAAAAATATGTTAGGATACAATTACCATTAAGACACCACAAGAAGGTCCGTATCCTGCCGTGATGACTAAAAAGAGTTGGTTATTAGCCACAATGTGTAGGCAGTCTCATGCCAACGGCCATACCACGTTGAGAACACCGCTTCTCGTCCGATCAGCGAAGTTAAGCAACGTTGGGTTTGGTTAGTACTTGGATGGGTGACCGCCTGGGAACACCAAATGCTGTTGGCAATAATGTTTTTTGTTTTGTTTTGTTTTGTTTCGTTTGTTTTTGTTTGAATGGCTGGCTGGCTGGCTCCACGGGAAATTCACGGAGTTGTGTGGAATAAGGCCTGGTAAAATGAATTAATATGTATGTCATGTTTAAAACAAACTCGCTTAATATAGTGTGTGAGGCTTTATACAAAAACAAACAACCAAAACAAAACATGTTGTATATATATATATATATATATATATATATATATATATATATATATATATATATATATATATATATATATATATATATATATATATATAGCTTAATCCGGGTTTGAACTCGCAACTCCAAGAATACGCATCACTTATATACACTTTACCACTGGACCACTGCAGGACACTTGATGCTGAGGTATCAATTTAATGACGTAAATGCCATTTCCACAAATAAATGATAATTTAAAAGTATTTGTATGTACAAATCTTTTCTGTTTAAAAGGCTACAATATCAGTTACTGATATAATTTGTGTTAATGTTTCTATACCCACAGGAAGGCATGTTTTTGCTTATATGTAAGGGGTACGGAGAAGGAATCCACAGACCATCATTCCCCTTCCCCCCCCCCCCTCCCACCTACTACCACCACCACCACCACCACCACCACTACTCACCACCAATCACCACCAATCACCACCACCACCAATCACCACCAATCACCACCACCACACCTAACCGAAAACCCCCTAACACATCAACCCTCCCCCCAATCAACAGGCGAAATAATAACCCTCAAATGCCTGCCTGCCTGCCTGCCAGCCAGCCAATACTAACGGTCTTCTCAGAAAGAAAATCTCTTTGTATCTGTATTACTTGATGAAATGTATGATTCTAATAATGAAAATAAATTGTTATGTCGGTTGTATGAGCATAATGACCAATATGCACGTGATATGAATGAATTAAATAGTGTAGTTTTAAGTAATTAGGTTGTAGACACATTAAGCGGATATGATATTTGACGCGTCCAGAACTGGTGATTTTTGGTTTAGTTTTAAATGCACCACCACCACCACCACCATTGCTTCCCCAGAGCCTAATTAAGGACCGGTAAAAGGAGTCAATATGTATGTCATCTATAAAACCAAAGAATGAATAAAAACACACACACACACACCTACATAATAGTACTAGGAAGATTGTATGGCATAAAAAAAAAAAAAAGTACTCCCATTGGGTCGTTTGAACTCGCGACTTCCAAAACACCAGCCACACACCTTACCACCCAGCCACCATAGAGTTGGTATAATTGTGCAACTTTAGTTATAAAACTAAAGTTCTTATTGTCTCAAATCTTATTGTCTGTTCTATGAAAAGGCATGATGTAAATTATGTATTTTTTGAATGATTGAATTGTAGGCACATTAAGCGGATTCGATATTTGATATATCCAGAAAAGGTGATTTCTGTTCAGTTTTAAAATGCATCACCGTTAACGCTAAAGGACTGGTAAAACGACTCGATGTTTGTCATTTTTAAAATAAACACTAAAACTAGGCCCTTAACATATATAATGTTTGAATATAAATTGAATGCATATAAATACAAAGTGGGAGTGGCTGGCTGGCTGGCTGCCTGCCTGCCTGGCTGGCTGGCTGGCTGGCTGGCTGGTTGGCTGACTGGCTGGCTGCTGCTGGCTGCCTGCCTGCCTGCCTGCCTGCCTGCCTGCCTGCCTGCCTGCCTGCTGCTGCTGCTGGCTGGCTGGCTGGCTGGCTGGCTGGCTGCCCGCCCGCCCGCCCGCCCGCCCGCCCGCCCCCGCCTGCTTGCCTTGCCTTGCCTTGCCTTGCCTTGCCTTGCCTTGGCTGTCCTGTCCTGTTATTGCCTTGCCTTGCCTTGCCTTGCCTTGCCTTGCCCTGCCCTGCCTTGGCTGCAGCTGGCTGGCTGGCCGTAAATCAACTCTTAACAACACCACACCACACCACACCATCACTCATCACCCATCACCCACCACCGGCCCCAGTCTCCCAGCCTCTCTTATATACCCGAGCAGGCCCTTTAAATTATTTGAATTGTTGCACTTCGGCCAATGGCACGATCGCTGCTGCTCAAACATATTCTGGTTCACAAGTATTATATATATATATTATATTATATTATATATATATATATATATATATATATATATATATTATATATATATATATATATATATATATATATATTTATTCATGAAACACATTAAAACCTTGATCATTTATTCATTCGTTACGTCTAGTGAAGAATTGCTTTTGTTCATTTGTATGATTAAAAATTGATAGAATATGAATTCCTCGCTTAAAGTAAAATATAAAATATATATTGGATTTATATGATTGGTTAATATTCCAAGTGATGCTGAATATCCCCTATAATTTTGTTTTGTTTGTTTGTTTGTTATGTACACATTCCAAATGAAATCAATATAAATGTTATTATTAATGTTTGAAAGTTGATTGTCTACTTGAATCTCTCTATTAAAGTGTGTGTGGCTCCGGATGGAGCCTGGTTATGGTATTTGTCGTGGTGGGTGGCAGAAGTGCTTACTTCTTCTCTGTCTTCTTTGGCAAAAGAACTGCCTGAATGTTTGGAAGAACACCTCCCTGTGCAATGGTTACGCCAGACAGAAGTTTGTTGAGTTCTTCGTCGTTGCGGATGGCCAACTGCAAGTGACGTGGGATGATACGGGTCTTCTTGTTGTCACGTGCGGCGTTACCGGCGAGCTCCAGAACTTCGGCAGCGAGGTATTCCATGACGGCTGCCAGGTAGACAGGAGCGCCAGCACCGACGCGTTCGGCGTAGTTGCCCTTACGCAGCAGACGGTGAATTCTGCCCACGGGGAACTGAAGTCCGGCCCTGCTGGAGCGAGACTTTGACTTGCCCTTCACTTTGCCTCCCTTGCCGCGTCCTGACATTGCTGCTGCTGTTGTGGGTTTGTGGTGGTTTTATGCCGCCCCGCAGATCGAGCTTCGTGTTATATACCCCGCTCAGGATCAAGGGAGCCCGCCACTGACCAATCAGCGCGCTCCGCCACGCGACCCGCTCTGAGCTGAGTCGCGAGCGGGATATAAAAGGAAAGCTCGCCTCGCGCAAAAGTTCATTATTGTATCGCAACGCCAGCCAGCACGAGCATCATCATGCCACCCAAGGCATCTGGAAAGGCTGCCAAGAAGGCCGGAAAGGCCCAGAAGGCCATTGCCAAGGGCGATAAGAAAAAGAAGCGCAGGAGGAAGGAGAGCTACAGCATCTACATCTACAAAGTGCTGAAGCAGGTCCACCCCGACACTGGTATCTCTTCCAAAGCCATGTCGATCATGAACTCGTTCGTGAACGACATCTTCGAGCGCATCGCCGCCGAGGCTTCTCGCCTGGCCCACTACAACAAGCGTTCCACCATTACCAGTCGGGAGATCCAGACGGCTGTAAGGCTCCTGTTGCCCGGAGAACTGGCCAAGCACGCCGTCTCTGAGGGCACTAAGGCCGTCACCAAGTACACCTCCTCCAAGTAAACGGCTTACTTACTGCCCTGTGGTGGTGGCTTGGCCTCAAACCAACAAACTCGGCTCCATTGGAGCCACACTTTAATTTCTAAAGAGATTGTGAGTGTTAGACACCAATACTATTATAACAAAAACCTCTGTCACTGAAAGCAAATAGCTATAAAATGAGA
>NW_027189148.1:207009-218291 GCF_040958095.1 Procambarus clarkii | reverse complement strand
TGGGTAGTGGCCGCTTTCAAGCTTGACTTAGGCGGTATGGGACGGCGTGCCGGACCCTCCGAAACGCAACACCCCTCGTGCCGGTTAAGACACGAGGTTATGCGCTGGGCTCTTCCCCGTTCAGTCGCCCTTACTAAGGGAATCCCTGTTGGTTTCTTTTCCTCCGCTTATTAATATGCTTAAATTTGGCGGGTAGGTCTCTCCCGACACGAGGTCGACGGTGGGTTTTTTTTTTCGTGCGCTGGTGGTTTAAAATTTTATTTGATCATCGATCATCGCTCGAGGGGCGGTCTCGGCGCAAAAACACACACACACAGTCACACACATTTTGATTTGATCAATCAAGGACGCCACCCGTCGGCGAGCACTCTGGCTACGCCTTTTGCTGAGGGGCAAAGCACAGCACGGGAGCAGCACCTCCTCCCGTCATGACGACAGGCGGTCGCTCCCTCGCACCACACCAGCAACAAACACAGCGGCTGCTGCTGATGATGCCACGGCTGTTACTGTCCCCCAGCCAACGCACTGAAAATCCGAATTTGGCCGTCTGACGGCTTGCGCCAGACACGCCGTCACTTCGGTTTCAGCAAGCGTTGCTTATAGGCCCCACAACTGTGGCAGCGGCTACCACTAGGGTGCACACATGCCAACGAAATTATAACAATAATAATAATAACAACAGTAGTAGTATAGCACTACTTCTGTGCGCACACGCCTCTCTCTCATACATGCACCTGTGTACTGGTGTAATTTACTCGTTCATGAGCGTTATTGGCACCATTTCTTCTCTCTCTCGAATTCTGCTAGGCCAAAGTAAATGAAATCCGGTTGAGTCGGTCCGTAGAGAGTGTGTGTGATAGGCGGGAGGTTCCTCAAGCGTTCAATTTCCCTGGCACACTACTACCTCTGGACGGCGACGCATGGCATGTCGCTTCCGACCCCGGTCCTCTAGCCATACCCTTGTGTTGTGCCATCCAGTCCACGGAGGGGTGGAAACTGGCGGCTTTGCTTGCTGCACGTCTGTGGGACAATCGGATCCGCAGCAGACGTCGAGTGTTTTCTCACTCAAAGGGCGGCAGGCCTCTGTTGCAGAAATAGGACGAAAAGCGTCTTTCTTTCACAGCATGATGAGGTGTGCTAGGGGCTCGTTTGTCAAATATTAGGGGGACTCCCGGTTTGCCTCCTGCCTTCTCATTCGGGGGGCAGTGGCGGGCGTCGTTCCCCAGAGCAGGCCAAAGCGCATCGTTGAGCCTGCCAAAGAGCAGAATATGGAGGCCGCAACAGCTACTCGCCCGATGGATGTTATTCCGACCCTCGCGCAGGAGTGGCGACAGTACACATATCAGGACTGCCGCCGCAATGTGCGTTCGACTTGTCGATGTATCTGGTATTCTTGCGATTCACATACCGACACGCAGTTAGCTGCGGTCTTCATCGACCCACGAGCCAAGTGATCCACCGTTAAGAGTTGTATATGTTTTTATTAAGGCCTGTCGGCCGTCTATCACTCCATCATAGGAGGACGTAATGTATGGGGGGTTTGATAGGGCTGGTAAGAGCCCGACTTTGGTTAGAAGACACATAAAATGCTTTTTTTCTCTCTCCCCTTTTTCCTCCTCTGCCGCACACGTACATTTACGTTTACAGTAGAGTGAAGGCGGGGAGGGAGGGGCCCACTGGGAAGCGTGTCAAGGAAAACCCAGCACTAGACGCCGCCAGAGTAGCAGGCGCCGGCCCTGTCAACGAGAGGAGCAGTAGCGTCTTCGCCTGCTGCTTTCTCTCTATGGTGTGGGTGCCGGAAGCCACTGAGCGACCGGGGACAAGGAAGAAAGATGTCGGTGACGGGTGTCGCGAGCCCCAACAGATGACTCTAAAGCAGTATACGGCGCTAGGACTGTGACCTGCGCCGGTCGGACTGACTGACATGTCATGTCAGTCCGACATCACAGACCTGTTATTGTCTCACAGTGGGTGTTGATCTCCCCGCCGTTTATCCGCTTTCTCCTTTCCCACGGCAATTGGGTGCGGCTCCCAAGGCTACCCTTGCCTTCTTCGCATTGAAGAATACTCGAACGACGACGACGAGCCGATGGTTGCAGCTCTCGCGTCACAAACTGTAATGATCCTTCCGCAGGTTCACCTACGGAAACCTTGTTACGACTTTTACTTCCTCTAAATGATCAAGTTTGGACATCTTTCCGTCAGCTCGAGGCGAGAACCCCTTGCGCCGAGACGCGAGGGGTAGAACATCCAAGAGCGCCAGTCCGAAGGCCTCACTAAATCATTCAATCGGTAGTAGCGACGGGCGGTGTGTACAAAGGGCAGGGACGTAATCAGCGCAAGCTGATGACTTGCACTTACTGGGAATTCCTCGTTCATGGGAAACAATTGCAAGCCCCAATCCCTATCATGAAGGGGATTGAACGGGTTACCCGCTCCTCTCGGAGGGGGAGAACACGTTGATCTCTTCAGTGTAGCGCGCGTGCGGCCCAGAACATCTAAGGGCATCACAGACCTGTTATTGCTCAATCTCGTGCGGCTAGAATTGCCGCTAATCCCTCTAAGAAGAAGTTGCGAACTGGACACCAATTGCTGGAGATCCGTCGACTAGTTAATAGGCCAGAGTCTCGTTCGTTATCGGAATTAACCAGACAAATCGCTCCACCAACTAAGAACGGCCATGCACCACCACCCACCGAATCGAGAAAGAGCTCTCAATCTGTCAATCCTTCCGGTGTCTGGGCCTGGTGAGGTTCCCCGTGTTGAGTCAAATTAAGCCGCAGGCTCCACTCCTGGTGGTGCCCTTCCGTCAATTCCTTTAAGTTTCAGCTTTGCAACCATACTTCCCCCGGAACCCAAAGACTTTGGTTTCCCGGAAGCTGCCCGCCGGGTCATGGGAATAACGCCGGCGGATCGCTAGTTGGCATCGTTTATGGTTAGAACTAGGGCGGTATCTGATCGCCTTCGAACCTCTAACTTTCGTTCTTGATTAATGAAAACATCCTTGGCAAATGCTTTCGCAGTAGTTCGTCTTGCGACGGTCCAAGAATTTCACCTCTAGCGTCGCAGTACGAATGCCCCCGCCTGTTCCTATTAGTCATTACCTCAGGTTCCGAAAACCAACAAAATAGAACCGAGGTCCTATTCCATTATTCCATGCATAGACATTCAGGCCATTAAAGTAGCCTGCTCTGAGCACTCTAATTTTTTCAAAGTAAACGTGCCGGCCACTCGGGACACTCGATGAAGAGCACCCCGTGCGAGCCGGCGGGGCTAGTTAGCTGTTCGGAGCGTGACAGTAAGCACCAGGCGGTGTACCGTCAGTCCGGAACTGAGATCCAACTACGAGCTTTTTAACCGCAACAACTTTAATATACGCTATTGGAGCTGGAATTACCGCGGCTGCTGGCACCAGACTTGCCCTCCAATAGATCCTCGTTAAAGGATTTAAAGTGTACTCATTCCGATTGCGAGGCCTCGGATGAGTCTCGCATCGTTATTTTTCGTCACTACCTCCCCGTGCCGGGAGTGGGTAATTTGCGTGCCTGCTGCCTTCCTTAGATGTGGTAGCCGTTTCTCAGGCTCCCTCTCCGGAATCGAACCCTGATTCCCCGTTACCCGTTATAGCCATTGTAGGCGCATAACCTACAATCGAAAGCTGATAAGGCAGACACTTGAAGGATGCGGCGCCGGTGCGGAGACCGTGCGCTCAGCAAAAAGTTATTCAGATTCACCACGGGTGGGTTAACGGACCGAGGCCCGACCAGTTTTGAACTAATAAAAGCGCTCTTCCCTTGCGGTCAGAGACGTGATGCATGTATTAGCTCTAGAATTACCACAGTTATCCAAGTAAGTGGGTTTACAGATCCAATGAAACATAGCTGATTTAATGAGCCATTCGCGGTTTCGCCTTAACTCGGCTTGTACTTACACATGCATGGCTTAATCTTTGAGACAAGCATATGACTACTGGCAGGATCAACCAGGTAGCTCAACAGTACTACTGATATATAGTACACAAGACACACACACACACCCCTCGCTCCCCTCGGTTTTGCGTTTTAATCCTGCTTTGCAAGTTAAATCTCACTATGGACTCTCTAGCAGCCCGACAGTATGGCGTTATGTCGATACGTTAGACGAACAGAGGCGGAGGAGAGCAGTTACTCCGCGTGGACGAACGATCATAACTACCCCGCCGAGATTACTCCTGCTCGTCATTGTCGTCATTCAACACGGCAAGCTGGAAAAACAGGAGGAGGAGCAGTAGTAAGTGAGTAGGTGGTGGTGGTCTTTTTCGTTTTGGTAGGGACGCGAGTCTTATTTTCCTCGGCGTCACCCCTTTTATATGAAAGGAACCGTCGGAAATGCATCCGAGGTGCCGTGTGGTTTGTCGCCTCCTCGTTGGTGGAGAGAGGCGACGCCACAGTGTTTTTGTTCAGCCTTCCCATGACATGGAAGAAGGTTGGTGCTCTGTTCCCATGCACACAGACCGATCGATAGCTGACTCGATGTGCAGTCGTAGGCTGGAGAAGTGATCGCACGGAGATCGGAAGGAATCGTCGTGACACAATACAGAGGCGCTGCTTTGAAGGCCTCTCGAGCCTCACGACGTGCGCGATTACGGGCGCTCTCGCCTAATGCTACGTATGTCTAGCAGAATGCAAGTTCGCCTCGCGCACCGGACCCGAGATGCCGCAGCGTGTGCAGTGACAGTTCTCAGTTTGCATCGAGCATCGGGATCATGCTCTTGCGGGAAGGAGGATGATGGGGGGTTGTGTGGAGAGAGAGCTGCTGCCGAAACAAACTACTCACTCCAGGGAGGAATTGAAGGCAATTCTCGAGCCACACGACATGCGCGAGTTTCGCCGACCGTCTTCGCCCACTGTTACGTATGTCTAACACATGAACAAGATCGGTCGCACGCGCACACCGGACCCCGAGGTGCCTGGGCTCTGGAACCACACGACATGTGCGAGGAGGGCCGCCTTCGCCTGCAAGTTACGTATGTCTAACAAGACGCAATGGTCGGTCGCTCACACACCGGACTCCAAATACCTCAGCCTATGTGGCATTTGCCCCGCGACAGACAGGCAGGTTCCCCATTGGCGCCGGTGAACGAGAAGCAGTTCGCAACCGCACCGGAACCCAGAACCTGTGATCCAATCCCGCGACAGGCAAAACACCGTCTGGTTCCCCAATTACTCCGGTATACGTCTGCGGCAAACAGTTCGCTACCGCACCGGAACCGAGAACCAGCACCCTAACAGTGGGGGAAGAGAAAGGAGCCCACGCACCAAAACAATGGAATACATTTGCTCCTTCTCTCTGGCGACAACGAGACACAATGTCGCCAAGACGCCGGTAGTAGGTTCAGCCAGCCACCGAGTCTCCCCCTTTATATAGCTATATCTAACGTCCATGGAAGGCCATCTCGGACCACACGACATGCGCGAGTTTCGCCGACCGTCTTCGCCCACTGTTACGTATGTCTAACACATGAACAAGATCGGTCGCACGCGCACACCGGACCCGAGATGCCTGGCTCTGGAACCACACGACATGTGCAAGGAGGGCCGCCTTCGCCTAATGTTACGTATGTCTAACAGAACGCAATGGTCGGTCACTCACACACCGGACTCCAAATACCTCAGCCTATGTGGCATTTGCCCCGCGACAGACAGGCAGGTTCCCCATTGGCGCCGGTGAACGAGAAGCAGTTCGCAACCGCACCGGAACCCAGAACCTGTGATCCAATCCCGCGACAGGCAAAACACCGTCTGGTTCCCCAATTACTCCGGTATACGTCTGCGGCAAACAGTTCGCTACCGCACCGGAACCGAGAACCAGCACCCTAACAGTGGGGGAAGAGAAAGGAGCCCACGTACCAAAACAATGGAATACATTTGCTCCTTCTCTCTGGCGACAACGAGACACAATGTCGCCAAGACGCCGGTAGTTGTCAGCCAGCCACCGCGTCTCCCCCTTTATATAGCTATATCTAATGTGCATGGAAGGCCATCTCGGACCACACGACATGCGCGAGTTTCGCCGACCGTCTTCGCCCACTGTTACGTATGTCTAACACATGAACAAGATCGGTCGCACGCGCACACCGGACCCGAGATGCCTGGCTCTGGAACCACACGACATGTGCAAGGAGGGCCGCCTTCGCCTAATGTTACGTATGTCTAACAGAACGCAATGGTCGGTCACTCACACACCGGACTCCAAATACCTCGGCATATGTACCCCGCGACAGGTAAAAGGCTGGTTCCCCATTTACTCCGGTAAACGTCTGCGGCAAACAGTTCGCTACCGCACCGGAACCGAGAACCAACACCGTGGAATGGGGGAAGGGAAAGTAGCCAACGCACCAAAACAATGGAAAACATTTGCTCCTTCCCTCTGGCAACAACGAGACTTAGAATGTCGCCAAGACGCAGGTAGTTGTCAGTAGTCTCCCTCGCATGGTCCCCTAAGACAGCAGGTTACCCACGAGAAAGGTGCCACAGACACCAGGTCTCCCCTATATATATCGAATGGGTCAAGGTGATGTCGTCACTTCGTGCAAATTGAGCTCAAATGGTCGCCCAGCTCTCGCTGTGCTGTGGTCTAAGCACGAAAACCCCTGATGTACCATGTCCCAGTTCTGGAAAAAGGTACACTCCGGCGCTCGATTTCGGCCAGAATGCCGAACTTGCCTCCCAATTCCTTTCAGGTCTGAGAGCCTTGAAGGACAATAGGGTTACCGGACCAGGCACTTGCAAGGGAGTCAGGGTTACGTTTCGCCGTTTCGGTACCCTCCATCCGATTTGGACGAGATTGAAAACGGAAGCACTTGGGCCGAAGGCCGACGCGGGACTCTAGTCGCCGGGCCCGGCTCTAGCCCCTGGACCCGGGTTAAGTTGTGCCGTTTCCGTACCCCTCGTCCGATTTGGACGAGATTGAAAACAGAAGCACTCGGGTCGGAGGCCGACGCGGGACTCTAGTCCCCGGGCCCGGCTCTAGCTACTGGACCCGGCTGGCAAAACGTAACTTCGGCGCCCTCCGTCCGATTTCCGCGAGACTGAAAACGCAAACGCCCAACCGGAAGCACACCGCTGGGCTTTAGTCCCTGGGTCCGGCTCTAGCTCTGGGGCCCGGCTAGCCGCTGTTAACTTCGGCGCCCGCCGTCTGATTTCGACGAGACTGAAAACGCCAGCTCTGCCGGCAAAGACGGCTACTCAACAATAGCCGATGGGCTCGGCTCTAGCTCCGGGACCCGGCTCGCCGCTGGTATCTTCGGCGCCTGCCGTCCGATTTCCGCGGGGCCGACCACGCCAGCACCCGCATCCAAAGTAGGTTACCCGGCAGTAGCCGACAAATCCGGCTCTAGCTCCTGGACCCGGCTGGCCACTGGTAAATTCGGCACCCGCCGTACGATTTCCGCGGGACTGAACACACCTTCTTCCTGCATCGGAGGAAGGTACTCGGCAATAGCCGTTGGGCCCGGCTCTAGCCACTGGACCCTGGTCTCCGGTGGTAACTTCTTCGGCGCCACCGGCCCAATTCGACCAGACCCGAGCTGACGACAGGGAGAAAGGCACACTCGCTCAGGTAACTTTGTTCGAGAACATATCCCGGCTCCCGACGACACCGGCAACGCTCGCATGCTACACGAGAAACACTGCTGGCGCGACCGCCACACACCGGGCAGGAGCAGGCCGTCACGCCAGGCCAGGCATTCTCTGTGCCGGAGCATTGCCGGAGACTGGACGAGGTCCAGCGGGTAAACGGCGGGAGTAAGCCGCTCGCCTAACAGTCCAGGTTTGCACCTCCCTCCCCCCCATCTCCGGTTTCCTCCCTGCCCTCAGCCGCCTGACAGGACTCTCTCGACGCCACACCGAGCCACAGTGGGTCGTCTCGCCATTCTCTCTTGGTGCCACACCATGGACGGATCCTAGCCCGCCTTTTGAGTTCGAATCTCCGTTTTCGGCGACCCACCTTAACACCCCCCCTTTCCTCACCCATCCAGAGCCCAACCCCACCCCCTACCCCCCCAAGTCCTCGTCTCTGCTTTTCCTTCCTGCCCTCAGCCACCTGAAAGATCTACTCGACGGTTTCACCGAGCCACAGTGAGGTCGTCTCTGAATTTCCTCCCTGTCCCCAGCCGCCTCACAGCACTCTCTCGACGACGCACCCAGCCCTCAGTGGGTCGTCTCTCCGTTTCCTCCCTGTCCTCAGCCGCCTCACAGCACTCTCTCGACGACGCACCGAGCCCTCGGTGGGTCGTCTCTCCGTTTCCTCCCTGTCCTCAGCCGCCTCACAGGACTCTCTCGACGCCTCACCCTGCCACAGTGGGTCGTCTCTCCGTTCTGTCTCTGTGTCGGATCAGGGACGGATCCTAGCCCGCCGTTTGAGGTCGAATCTCCGTTTTCGGCGACCCACCTTAACACCCCCCCTCCCCTCACCCATCCAGAGCCCAACCCCACCCCCTACCCCCCCAAGTCCTCGTCTCTGCTTTTCCTTCCTGCCCTCAGCCACCTGAAAGATCTACTCGACGGTTTCACCGAGCCACAGTGAGGTCGTCTCTGAATTTCCTCCCTGTCCCCAGCCGCCTCACAGCACTCTCTCGACGACGCACCCAGCCCTCAGTGGGTCGTCTCTCCGTTTCCTCCCTGTCCTCAGCCGCCTCACAGCACTCTCTCGACGACGCACCGAGCCCTCGGTGGGTCGTCTCTCCGTTTCCTCCCTGTCCTCAGCCGCCTCACAGGACTCTCTCGACGCCTCACCCTACCACAGTGGGTCGTCTCTCCGTTCTGTCTCTGTGTCGGATCAGGGACGGATCCTAGCCCGCCGTTTGAGGTCGAATCTCCGTTTTCGGCGACCCACCTTAACACCCCCCCTCCCCTCACCCATCCAGAGCCCAACCCCACCCCCTACCCCCCCAAGTCCTCGTCTCTGCTTTTCCTTCCTGCCCTCAGCCACCTGAAAGATCTACTCGACGGTTTCACCGAGCCACAGTGAGGTCGTCTCTGAATTTCCTCCCTGTCCCCAGCCGCCTCACAGCACTCTCTCGACGACGCACCCAGCCCTCAGTGGGTCGTCTCTCCGTTTCCTCCCTGTCCTCAGCCGCCTCACAGCACTCTCTCGACGACGCACCGAGCCCTCGGTGGGTCGTCTCTCCGTTTCCTCCCTGTCCTCAGCCGCCTCACAGGACTCTCTCGACGCCTCACCCTGCCACAGTGGGTCGTCTCTCCGTTCTGTCTCTGTGTCGGATCAGGGACGGATCCTAGCCCGCCGTTTGAGGTCGAATCTCCGTTTTCGGCGACCCACCTTAACACCCCCCCTCCCCTCACCCATCCAGAGCCCAACCCCACCCCCTACCCCCCCAAGTCCTCGTCTCTGCTTTCCTTCCTGCCCTCAGCCACCTGAAAGATCTACTCGACGGTTTCACCGAGCCACAGTGAGGTCGTCTCTGAATTTCCTCCCTGTCCCCAGCCGCCTCACAGCACTCTCTCGACGACGCACCCAGCCCTCAGTGGGTCGTCTCTCCGTTTCCTCCCTGTCCTCAGCCGCCTCACAGGACTCTCTCGACGCCTCACCCTGCCACAGTGGGTCGTCCTCTCCGTTCTGTCTCTGTGTCGGATCAGGGACGGATCCTAGCCCGCCGTTTGAGGTCGAATCTCCGTTTTCGGCGACCCACCTTAACACCCCCCCTCCCCTCACCCATCCAGAGCCCAACCCCACCCCCTACCCCCCCAAGTCCTCGTCTCTGCTTTTCCTTCCTGCCCTCAGCCACCTGAAAGATCTACTCGACGGTTTCACCGAGCCACAGTGAGGTCGTCTCTGAATTTCCTCCCTGTCCCCAGCCGCCTCACAGCACTCTCTCGACGACGCACCCAGCCCTCAGTGGGTCGTCTCTCCGTTTCCTCCCTGTCCTCAGCCGCCTCACAGCACTCTCTCGACGACGCACCGAGCCCTCGGTGGGTCGTCTCTCCGTTTCCTCCCTGTCCTCAGCCGCCTCACAGGACTCTCTCGACGCCTCACCCTGCCACAGTGGGTCGTCTCTCCGTTCTGTCTCTGTGTCGGATCAGGGACGGATCCTAGCCCGCCGTTTGAGGTCGAATCTCCGTTTTCGGCGACCCACCTTAACACCCCCCCTCCCCTCACCCATCCAGAGCCCAACCCCACCCCCTACCCCCCCAAGTCCTCGTCTCTGCTTTTCCTTCCTGCCCTCAGCCACCTGAAAGATCTACTCGACGGTTTCACCGAGCCACAGTGAGGTCGTCTCTGAATTTCCTCCCTGTCCCCAGCCGCCTCACAGCACTCTCTCGACGACGCACCCAGCCCTCAGTGGGTCGTCTCTCCGTTTCCTCCCTGTCCTCAGCCGCCTCACAGGACTCTCTCGACGCCTCACCCTGCCACAGTGGGTCGTCTCTCCGTTCTGTCTCTGTGTCGGATCAGGGACGGATCCTAGCCCGCCGTTTGAGGTCGAATCTCCGTTTTCGGCGACCCACCTTAACACCCCCCCTCCCCTCACCCATCCAGAGCCCAACCCCACCCCCTACCCCCCCAAGTCCTCGTCTCTGCTTTTCCTTCCTGCCCTCAGCCACCTGAAAGATCTACTCGACGGTTTCACCGAGCCACAGTGAGGTCGTCTCTGAATTTCCTCCCTGTCCCCAGCCGCCTCACAGCACTCTCTCGACGACGCACCCAGCCCTCAGTGGGTCGTCTCTCCGTTTCCTCCCTGTCCTCAGCCGCCTCACAGCACTCTCTCGACGACGCACCGAGCCCTCGGTGGGTCGTCTCTCCGTTTCCTCCCTGTCCTCAGCCGCCTCACAGGACTCTCTCGACGCCTCACCCTGCCACAGTGGGTCGTCTCTCCGTTCTGTCTCTGTGTCGGATCAGGGACGGATCCTAGCCCGCCGTTTGAGGTCGAATCTCCGTTTTCGGCGACCCACCTTAACACCCCCCCTCCCCTCACCCATCCAGAGCCCAACCCCACCCCCTACCCCCCCAAGTCCTCGTCTCTGCTTTTCCTTCCTGCCCTCAGCCACCTGAAAGATCTACTCGACGGTTTCACCGAGCCACAGTGAGGTCGTCTCTGAATTTCCTCCCTGTCCCCAGCCGCCTCACAGCACTCTCTCGACGACGCACCCAGCCCTCAGTGGGTCGTCTCTCCGTTTCCTCCCTGTCCTCAGCCGCCTCACAGGACTCTCTCGACGCCTCACCCTGCCACAGTGGGTCGTCTCTCCGTTCTGTCTCTGTGTCGGATCAGGGACGGATCCTAGCCCGCC
>NW_027189148.1:177202-201509 GCF_040958095.1 Procambarus clarkii | reverse complement strand
GCACACCCATAGACTGTGATAAGGGAGACCATCTGAGGGGACACAGATGGCCTCGTGGACCCACAGGTATAACCGGTCACCCGGACACTCACAGGGGCACTCACATTCACCCGGACACTCACAGGGATATACACACTCACACACAGACACACATCCATAGACACAAACTGTGATAAGGGAGACCATCTGAGGGGACACAGATGGCCTCCTGGACCCACAAGTATATATCAATATTTAATTTATTATTTAGTATTTAATTTTAAAAAATAAATAAATCATTTTTTTAATTAATATTTTATTCAATTATTAAATAATTATTTTAATAAATAAATAAATTAAATTTAATAAATAAATATTTATTATTTAATATGCAACTGAAAACTTATTTAATATGCAACTGAAAACTCACACCCCAGAAGTGACTCGAACCCATACTGCCAGGAGCAACGCAACTGGCATGTACACGATGCATTAATCCGCTTGACATATGTCAAGATTGGAATATGTATGATTGGAATCATACTTTTAAATTAAATTTATGTAAATTGATTGGAATATGTATGATTGGAATGAAACATATTGCAATCAATTTACATAAATAAACATTCACTAATATATTCTTTTAAAATGGACACAAGCGGATTAAGGCGTCCTGTACATACCAGTTGCGTTGCTCCTGGCAGTATGGGTTCGAGTCACTTTTAGGGTGTGAGTATTCAGTTTGCAGTTTTTGAGTTGAGTTTGCTATTGCATCAACTGAGATTCGATCGGGGACCATTAGCATTATAGCCAACGAACTCTCTCCGTTTAGACGGTAGGCCTCCAGTTTGTGTGTGTGTGTGTGTGTGTGTGTTTGTGTTAGAGAGAAATAGATGTAGTAGATATAAAAAAGAAAAAAATACATATATTTGATAGGCGGGTTCCAAGAGCTAATAACTCGATTCTGCTGATACATATAGTAAATACAAAGAGAAAATAAATACACACACACACACACGTTAATTGATAATGGACTGTTTTGTGTGCGTATCCATGTGTACTATTGTCAAGACCGACAGACACGTGAAGCTATGTGTGTTTATGTGTACCTGTAATTGAACTGACATGTGTACGGTAATTATCTGTATGTGTCCATTTTAAAGGTACACATTAGTGAATGTTTATTTATGTAAATTGATTGACATATGTACGTGTGCCCGCAATTAGTATTACTGTAATTTATATGGTTAAAATTTATACGATTGAATGACATAATTTCCCATTATTGTCACATTTTTTATTACATGTCTACTATTGTCAAGATCGACAGACACGTCCAGCTATGAGTGTTTATGTGTACCAGTAATTGATATGACATGTGTACTGTAACTATCTGCATGTGTCCATTTTAAAGGAATATATTAGTGAATGTCTATTTATGTAAATTGATTGGAATATGTATGTGGACGCTCGGTTAGTGTTACTGTAATTTATATGGTTAACGTTTGAATGACATAGTTTCCCCTCATTGTCACATTTTTTGTTACTATTTCGCTGCTCACTCTCTCTGAATCCCGTGGACTAATTTTGCTCACGTGTGTTTGTTTAGGGTACGGTAACCAAATGCTTTTTACACAAAAATTTGCAACTATTTGCTAAGAAACATTTCAAAAGATCATCTAAGTTTCTAATATGTATTCTTTTTCCTAACATACAAGTCAATCAGACAGTACCTTACCTCAGTCAGAAAAACTTTTCTTACTATATCTCGCAACGTCTTTTGCTTATATATCCTATCTTAAAAAAATAAATACTTAAATTCATAACTGCCAACTCCAAAGCCTTCAAGGCCACCAAACATCATTCCTTTCCATTAACCTCTCCCAAATACTCTTTTGCACCAATACACAAACTAGGGGGCTTTATAGCTGAGTGGACGTCGCTCTCGACTCGTAATCCTAGCTCATGCCATTTCCCGGTGATGGAACAAACGGAAATCAGCAGAGTTTCTATCATTCTGATGCCCCTGTTACCTAGCAGTAAATATGTACCTGGGCGTTAGACAGCTGTTACGGGCGGCTTCCTGGATGTGTGTGTGTGGAATAATTTTTATTAGTTAGTAATAATTGATTGATTGACAGTTGAGAGGCGGGCCGAAAGAGGAGAGCTCAACCCTCGCAAGCACAACTAGGTGAACACAACTACATAAATACTAACCAACCACGATCTCGACAATCCACTACACACGCAACCCGTTCCCCCCCCCCCCAACTCCCTAAATCTCTCTAAGTAATTAAAAAATTAAAACAAATCAATTAATACACCAAAAATACTAACTATAAATACAGGCACCAAATTTGAGACATACAGCGACTCCAGCGTGGTCTAGTCGGAAGAGAACGAGTTCTCATCTGGATAGATTGCGATCGAGCCTGTCGGAACGGTTGTGTAACTGCAGGACACAAATATTTGTGTGTCCCCTCCTGTAGCTGCCTCTGTTTCGACAGGTTCCCTGGATAGCTAGAATTGACCTGGCCCTTGGAAAGTGGGGAAGGGGTGAAATCCGTTGGGCCCACGGATGGATACCTTGGATCCATGGACTTAGGGCAGGTCTAATCACCTGGGATTCGAACCCACGGTGGGAATAAGGGAGGAGATTTGGGGAGGGGGGGAGGAAGGATTGTTCCAGGAACCAAACCTCACATAAACCCGGACACTCACACACTCACACACCCTCACCCGAACACTCACAGGGACACTCACACACACCCATAGACTGTGATAAGGGAGACCATCTGAGGGGACACAGATGGCCTCGTGGACCCACAGGTATAACCGGACACACACTCACCCGGACACTCACAGGGGCACTCACATTCACCCGGACACTCACAGGGATATACACACTCACACACAGACACACATCCATAGACACAAACTGTGATAAGGGAGACCATCTGAGGGGACACAGATGGCCTCCTGGACCCACAAGTATATATCAATATTTAATTTATTATTTAGTATTTAATTTTAAAAAATAAATAAATCATTTTTTTAATTAATATTTTATTCAATTATTAAATAATTATTTTAATAAATAAATAAATTAAATTTAATAAATAAATATTTATTATTTAATATGCAACTGAAAACTTATTTAATATGCAACTGAAAACTCACACCCCAGAAGTGACTCGAACCCATACTGCCAGGAGCAACGCAACTGGCATGTACACGATGCATTAATCCGCTTGACATATGTCAAGATTGGAATATGTATGATTGGAATCATACTTTTAAATTAAATTTATGTAAATTGATTGGAATATGTATGATTGGAATGAAACATATTGCAATCAATTTACATAAATAAACATTCACTAATATATTCTTTTAAAATGGACACAAGCGGATTAAGGCGTCCTGTACATACCAGTTGCGTTGCTCCTGGCAGTATGGGTTCGAGTCACTTTTAGGGTGTGAGTATTCAGTTTGCAGTTTTTGAGTTGAGTTTGCTATTGCATCAACTGAGATTCGATCGGGGACCATTAGCATTATAGCCAACGAACTCTCTCCGTTTAGACGGTAGGCCTCCAGTTGTGTGTGTGTGTGTGTGTGTGTGTGTGTTTGTGTTAGAGAGAAATAGATGTAGTAGATATAAAAAAGAAAAAAATACATATATTTGATAGGCGGGTTCCAAGAGCTAATAACTCGATTCTGCTGATACATATAGTAAATACAAAGAGAAAATAAATACACACACACACACACACGTTAATTGATAATGGACTGTTTTGTGTGCGTATCCATGTGTACTATTGTCAAGACCGACAGACACGTGAAGCTATGTGTGTTTATGTGTACCTGTAATTGAACTGACATGTGTACGGTAATTATCTGTATGTGTCCATTTTAAAGGTACACATTAGTGAATGTTTATTTATGTAAATTGATTGACATATGTACGTGTGCCCGCAATTAGTATTACTGTAATTTATATGGTTAAAATTTATACGATTGAATGACATAATTTCCCATTATTGTCACATTTTTTATTACATGTCTACTATTGTCAAGATCGACAGACACGTCCAGCTATGAGTGTTTATGTGTACCAGTAATTGATATGACATGTGTACTGTAACTATCTGCATGTGTCCATTTTAAAGGAATATATTAGTGAATGTCTATTTATGTAAATTGATTGGAATATGTATGTGGACGCTCGGTTAGTGTTACTGTAATTTATATGGTTAACGTTTGAATGACATAGTTTCCCCTCATTGTCACATTTTTTGTTACTATTTCGCTGCTCACTCTCTCTGAATCCCGTGGACTAATTTTGCTCACGTGTGTTTGTTTAGGGTACGGTAACCAAATGCTTTTTACACAAAAATTTGCAACTATTTGCTAAGAAACATTTCAAAAGATCATCTAAGTTTCTAATATGTATTCTTTTTCCTAACATACAAGTCAATCAGACAGTACCTTACCTCAGTCAGAAAAACTTTTCTTACTATATCTCGCAACGTCTTTTGCTTATATATCCTATCTTAAAAAAATAAATACTTAAATTCATAACTGCCAACTCCAAAGCCTTCAAGGCCACCAAACATCATTCCTTTCCATTAACCTCTCCCAAATACTCTTTTGCACCAATACACAAACTAGGGGGCTTTATAGCTGAGTGGACGTCGCTCTCGACTCGTAATCCTAGCTCATGCCATTTCCCGGTGATGGAACAAACGGAAATCAGCAGAGTTTCTATCATTCTGATGCCCCTGTTACCTAGCAGTAAATATGTACCTGGGCGTTAGACAGCTGTTACGGGCGGCTTCCTGGATGTGTGTGTGTGGAATAATTTTTATTAGTTAGTAATAATTGATTGATTGACAGTTGAGAGGCGGGCCGAAAGAGGAGAGCTCAACCCTCGCAAGCACAACTAGGTGAACACAACTACATAAATACTAACCAACCACGATCTCGACAATCCACTACACACGCAACCCGTTCCCCCCCCCCCCAACTCCCTAAATCTCTCTAACTAAGTAATTAAAAAATTAAAACAAATCAATTAATACACCAAAAATACTAACTATAAATACAGGCACCAAATTTGAGACATACAGCGACTCCAGCGTGGTCTAGTCGGAAGAGAACGAGTTCTCATCTGGATAGATTGCGATCGAGCCTGTCGGAACGGTTGTGTAACTGCAGGACACAAATATTTGTGTGTCCCCTCCTGTAGCTGCCTCTGTTTCGACAGGTTCCCTGGATAGCTAGAATTGACCTGGCCCTTGGAAAGTGGGGAAGGGGTGAAATCCGTTGGGCCCACGGATGGATACCTTGGATCCATGGACTTAGGGCAGGTCTAATCACCTGGGATTCGAACCCACGGTGGGAATAAGGGAGGAGATTTGGGGAGGGGGGGAGGAAGGATTGTTCCAGGAACCAAACCTCACATAAACCCGGACACTCACACACTCACACACCCTCACCCGAACACTCACAGGGACACTCACACACACCCATAGACTGTGATAAGGGAGACCATCTGAGGGGACACAGATGGCCTCGTGGACCCACAGGTATAACCGGACACACACTCACCCGGACACTCACAGGGGCACTCACATTCACCCGGACACTCACAGGGATATACACACTCACACACAGACACACATCCATAGACACAAACTGTGATAAGGGAGACCATCTGAGGGGACACAGATGGCCTCCTGGACCCACAAGTATATATCAATATTTAATTTATTATTTAGTATTTAATTTTAAAAAATAAATAAATCATTTTTTTAATTAATATTTTATTCAATTATTAAATAATTATTTTAATAATAAATAAATAAATTAAATTTAATAAATAAATATTTATTATTTAATATGCAACTGAAAACTTATTTAATATGCAACTGAAAACTCACACCCCAGAAGTGACTCGAACCCATACTGCCAGGAGCAACGCAACTGGCATGTACACGATGCATTAATCCGCTTGACATATGTCAAGATTGGAATATGTATGATTGGAATCATACTTTTAAATTAAATTTATGTAAATTGATTGGAATATGTATGATTGGAATGAAACATATTGCAATCAATTTACATAAATAAACATTCACTAATATATTCTTTTAAAATGGACACAAGCGGATTAAGGCGTCCTGTACATACCAGTTGCGTTGCTCCTGGCAGTATGGGTTCGAGTCACTTTTAGGGTGTGAGTATTCAGTTTGCAGTTTTTGAGTTGAGTTTGCTATTGCATCAACTGAGATTCGATCGGGGACCATTAGCATTATAGCCAACGAACTCTCTCCGTTTAGACGGTAGGCCTCCAGTTTGTGTGTGTGTGTGTGTGTGTGTGTGTTTGTGTTAGAGAGAAATAGATGTAGTAGATATAAAAAGAAAAAAATACATATATTTGATAGGCGGGTTCCAAGAGCTAATAACTCGATTCTGCTGATACATATAGTAAATACAAAGAGAAAATAAATACACACACACACACACGTTAATTGATAATGGACTGTTTTGTGTGCGTATCCATGTGTACTATTGTCAAGACCGACAGACACGTGAAGCTATGTGTGTTTATGTGTACCTGTAATTGAACTGACATGTGTACGGTAATTATCTGTATGTGTCCATTTTAAAGGTACACATTAGTGAATGTTTATTTATGTAAATTGATTGACATATGTACGTGTGCCCGCAATTAGTATTACTGTAATTTATATGGTTAAAATTTATACGATTGAATGACATAATTTCCCATTATTGTCACATTTTTTATTACATGTCTACTATTGTCAAGATCGACAGACACGTCCAGCTATGAGTGTTTATGTGTACCAGTAATTGATATGACATGTGTACTGTAACTATCTGCATGTGTCCATTTTAAAGGAATATATTAGTGAATGTCTATTTATGTAAATTGATTGGAATATGTATGTGGACGCTCGGTTAGTGTTACTGTAATTTATATGGTTAACGTTTGAATGACATAGTTTCCCCTCATTGTCACATTTTTTGTTACTATTTCGCTGCTCACTCTCTCTGAATCCCGTGGACTAATTTTGCTCACGTGTGTTTGTTTAGGGTACGGTAACCAAATGCTTTTTACACAAAAATTTGCAACTATTTGCTAAGAAACATTTCAAAAGATCATCTAAGTTTCTAATATGTATTCTTTTTCCTAACATACAAGTCAATCAGACAGTACCTTACCTCAGTCAGAAAAACTTTTCTTACTATATCTCGCAACGTCTTTTGCTTATATATCCTATCTTAAAAAAATAAATACTTAAATTCATAACTGCCAACTCCAAAGCCTTCAAGGCCACCAAACATCATTCCTTTCCATTAACCTCTCCCAAATACTCTTTTGCACCAATACACAAACTAGGGGGCTTTATAGCTGAGTGGACGTCGCTCTCGACTCGTAATCCTAGCTCATGCCATTTCCCGGTGATGGAACAAACGGAAATCAGCAGAGTTTCTATCATTCTGATGCCCCTGTTACCTAGCAGTAAATATGTACCTGGGCGTTAGACAGCTGTTACGGGCGGCTTCCTGGATGTGTGTGTGTGGAATAATTTTTATTAGTTAGTAATAATTGATTGATTGACAGTTGAGAGGCGGGCCGAAAGAGGAGAGCTCAACCCTCGCAAGCACAACTAGGTGAACACAACTACATAAATACTAACCAACCACGATCTCGACAATCCACTACACACGCAACCCGTTCCCCCCCCCCCCCAACTCCCTAAATCTCTCTAACTAAGTAATTAAAAAATTAAAACAAATCAATTAATACACCAAAAATACTAACTATAAATACAGGCACCAAATTTGAGACATACAGCGACTCCAGCGTGGTCTAGTCGGAAGAGAACGAGTTCTCATCTGGATAGATTGCGATCGAGCCTGTCGGAACGGTTGTGTAACTGCAGGACACAAATATTTGTGTGTCCCCTCCTGTAGCTGCCTCTGTTTCGACAGGTTCCCTGGATAGCTAGAATTGACCTGGCCCTTGGAAAGTGGGGAAGGGGTGAAATCCGTTGGGCCCACGGATGGATACCTTGGATCCATGGACTTAGGGCAGGTCTAATCACCTGGGATTCGAACCCACGGTGGGAATAAGGGAGGAGATTTGGGGAGGGGGGGAGGAAGGATTGTTCCAGGAACCAAACCTCACATAAACCCGGACACTCACACACTCACACACCCTCACCCGAACACTCACAGGGACACTCACACACACCCATAGACTGTGATAAGGGAGACCATCTGAGGGGACACAGATGGCCTCGTGGACCCACAGGTATAACCGGACACACACTCACCCGGACACTCACAGGGGCACTCACATTCACCCGGACACTCACAGGGATATACACACTCACACACAGACACACATCCATAGACACAAACTGTGATAAGGGAGACCATCTGAGGGGACACAGATGGCCTCCTGGACCCACAAGTATATATCAATATTTAATTTATTATTTAGTATTTAATTTTAAAAAATAAATAAATCATTTTTTTAATTAATATTTTATTCAATTATTAAATAATTATTTTAATAAATAAATAAATTAAATTTAATAAATAAATATTTATTATTTAATATGCAACTGAAAACTTATTTAATATGCAACTGAAAACTCACACCCCAGAAGTGACTCGAACCCATACTGCCAGGAGCAACGCAACTGGCATGTACACGATGCATTAATCCGCTTGACATATGTCAAGATTGGAATATGTATGATTGGAATCATACTTTTAAATTAAATTTATGTAAATTGATTGGAATATGTATGATTGGAATGAAACATATTGCAATCAATTTACATAAATAAACATTCACTAATATATTCTTTTAAAATGGACACAAGCGGATTAAGGCGTCCTGTACATACCAGTTGCGTTGCTCCTGGCAGTATGGGTTCGAGTCACTTTTAGGGTGTGAGTATTCAGTTTGCAGTTTTTGAGTTGAGTTTGCTATTGCATCAACTGAGATTCGATCGGGGACCATTAGCATTATAGCCAACGAACTCTCTCCGTTTAGACGGTAGGCCTCCAGTTTGTGTGTGTGTGTGTGTGTGTGTGTGTTTGTGTTAGAGAGAAATAGATGTAGTAGATATAAAAAAGAAAAAAATACATATATTTGATAGGCGGGTTCCAAGAGCTAATAACTCGATTCTGCTGATACATATAGTAAATACAAAGAGAAAATAAATACACACACACACACACACGTTAATTGATAATGGACTGTTTTGTGTGCGTATCCATGTGTACTATTGTCAAGACCGACAGACACGTGAAGCTATGTGTGTTTATGTGTACCTGTAATTGAACTGACATGTGTACGGTAATTATCTGTATGTGTCCATTTTAAAGGTACACATTAGTGAATGTTTATTTATGTAAATTGATTGACATATGTACGTGTGCCCGCAATTAGTATTACTGTAATTTATATGGTTAAAATTTATACGATTGAATGACATAATTTCCCATTATTGTCACATTTTTTATTACATGTCTACTATTGTCAAGATCGACAGACACGTCCAGCTATGAGTGTTTATGTGTACCAGTAATTGATATGACATGTGTACTGTAACTATCTGCATGTGTCCATTTTAAAGGAATATATTAGTGAATGTCTATTTATGTAAATTGATTGGAATATGTATGTGGACGCTCGGTTAGTGTTACTGTAATTTATATGGTTAACGTTTGAATGACATAGTTTCCCCTCATTGTCACATTTTTTGTTACTATTTCGCTGCTCACTCTCTCTGAATCCCGTGGACTAATTTTGCTCACGTGTGTTTGTTTAGGGTACGGTAACCAAATGCTTTTTACACAAAAATTTGCAACTATTTGCTAAGAAACATTTCAAAAGATCATCTAAGTTTCTAATATGTATTCTTTTTCCTAACATACAAGTCAATCAGACAGTACCTTACCTCAGTCAGAAAAACTTTTCTTACTATATCTCGCAACGTCTTTTGCTTATATATCCTATCTTAAAAAAATAAATACTTAAATTCATAACTGCCAACTCCAAAGCCTTCAAGGCCACCAAACATCATTCCTTTCCATTAACCTCTCCCAAATACTCTTTTGCACCAATACACAAACTAGGGGGCTTTATAGCTGAGTGGACGTCGCTCTCGACTCGTAATCCTAGCTCATGCCATTTCCCGGTGATGGAACAAACGGAAATCAGCAGAGTTTCTATCATTCTGATGCCCCTGTTACCTAGCAGTAAATATGTACCTGGGCGTTAGACAGCTGTTACGGGCGGCTTCCTGGATGTGTGTGTGTGGAATAATTTTTATTAGTTAGTAATAATTGATTGATTGACAGTTGAGAGGCGGGCCGAAAGAGGAGAGCTCAACCCTCGCAAGCACAACTAGGTGAACACAACTACATAAATACTAACCAACCACGATCTCGACAATCCACTACACACGCAACCCGTTCCCCCCCCCCCAACTCCCTAAATCTCTCTAACTAAGTAATTAAAAAATTAAAACAAATCAATTAATACACCAAAAATACTAACTATAAATACAGGCACCAAATTTGAGACATACAGCGACTCCAGCGTGGTCTAGTCGGAAGAGAACGAGTTCTCATCTGGATAGATTGCGATCGAGCCTGTCGGAACGGTTGTGTAACTGCAGGACACAAATATTTGTGTGTCCCCTCCTGTAGCTGCCTCTGTTTCGACAGGTTCCCTGGATAGCTAGAATTGACCTGGCCCTTGGAAAGTGGGGAAGGGGTGAAATCCGTTGGGCCCACGGATGGATACCTTGGATCCATGGACTTAGGGCAGGTCTAATCACCTGGGATTCGAACCCACGGTGGGAATAAGGGAGGAGATTTGGGGAGGGGGGGAGGAAGGATTGTTCCAGGAACCAAACCTCACATAAACCCGGACACTCACACACTCACACACCCTCACCCGAACACTCACAGGGACACTCACACACACCCATAGACTGTGATAAGGGAGACCATCTGAGGGGACACAGATGGCCTCGTGGACCCACAGGTATAACCGGACACACACTCACCCGGACACTCACAGGGGCACTCACATTCACCCGGACACTCACAGGGATATACACACTCACACACAGACACACATCCATAGACACAAACTGTGATAAGGGAGACCATCTGAGGGGACACAGATGGCCTCCTGGACCCACAAGTATATATCAATATTTAATTTATTATTTAGTATTTAATTTTAAAAAATAAATAAATCATTTTTTTAATTAATATTTTATTCAATTATTAAATAATTATTTTAATAAATAAATAAATTAAATTAAATTTAATAAATAAATATTTATTATTTAATATGCAACTGAAAACTTATTTAATATGCAACTGAAAACTCACACCCCAGAAGTGACTCGAACCCATACTGCCAGGAGCAACGCAACTGGCATGTACACGATGCATTAATCCGCTTGACATATGTCAAGATTGGAATATGTATGATTGGAATCATACTTTTAAATTAAATTTATGTAAATTGATTGGAATATGTATGATTGGAATGAAACATATTGCAATCAATTTACATAAATAAACATTCACTAATATATTCTTTTAAAATGGACACAAGCGGATTAAGGCGTCCTGTACATACCAGTTGCGTTGCTCCTGGCAGTATGGGTTCGAGTCACTTTTAGGGTGTGAGTATTCAGTTTGCAGTTTTTGAGTTGAGTTTGCTATTGCATCAACTGAGATTCGATCGGGGACCATTAGCATTATAGCCAACGAACTCTCTCCGTTTAGACGGTAGGCCTCCAGTTTGTGTGTGTGTGTGTGTGTGTGTGTTTGTGTTAGAGAGAAATAGATGTAGTAGATATAAAAAAGAAAAAAATACATATATTTGATAGGCGGGTTCCAAGAGCTAATAACTCGATTCTGCTGATACATATAGTAAATACAAAGAGAAAATAAATACACACACACACACACACACGTTAATTGATAATGGACTGTTTTGTGTGCGTATCCATGTGTACTATTGTCAAGACCGACAGACACGTGAAGCTATGTGTGTTTATGTGTACCTGTAATTGAACTGACATGTGTACGGTAATTATCTGTATGTGTCCATTTTAAAGGTACACATTAGTGAATGTTTATTTATGTAAATTGATTGACATATGTACGTGTGCCCGCAATTAGTATTACTGTAATTTATATGGTTAAAATTTATACGATTGAATGACATAATTTCCCATTATTGTCACATTTTTTATTACATGTCTACTATTGTCAAGATCGACAGACACGTCCAGCTATGAGTGTTTATGTGTACCAGTAATTGATATGACATGTGTACTGTAACTATCTGCATGTGTCCATTTTAAAGGAATATATTAGTGAATGTCTATTTATGTAAATTGATTGGAATATGTATGTGGACGCTCGGTTAGTGTTACTGTAATTTATATGGTTAACGTTTGAATGACATAGTTTCCCCTCATTGTCACATTTTTTGTTACTATTTCGCTGCTCACTCTCTCTGAATCCCGTGGACTAATTTTGCTCACGTGTGTTTGTTTAGGGTACGGTAACCAAATGCTTTTTACACAAAAATTTGCAACTATTTGCTAAGAAACATTTCAAAAGATCATCTAAGTTTCTAATATGTATTCTTTTTCCTAACATACAAGTCAATCAGACAGTACCTTACCTCAGTCAGAAAAACTTTTCTTACTATATCTCGCAACGTCTTTTGCTTATATATCCTATCTTAAAAAAATAAATACTTAAATTCATAACTGCCAACTCCAAAGCCTTCAAGGCCACCAAACATCATTCCTTTCCATTAACCTCTCCCAAATACTCTTTTGCACCAATACACAAACTAGGGGGCTTTATAGCTGAGTGGACGTCGCTCTCGACTCGTAATCCTAGCTCATGCCATTTCCCGGTGATGGAACAAACGGAAATCAGCAGAGTTTCTATCATTCTGATGCCCCTGTTACCTAGCAGTAAATATGTACCTGGGCGTTAGACAGCTGTTACGGGCGGCTTCCTGGATGTGTGTGTGTGGAATAATTTTTATTAGTTAGTAATAATTGATTGATTGACAGTTGAGAGGCGGGCCGAAAGAGGAGAGCTCAACCCTCGCAAGCACAACTAGGTGAACACAACTACATAAATACTAACCAACCACGATCTCGACAATCCACTACACACGCAACCCGTTCCCCCCCCCCCCAACTCCCTAAATCTCTCTAACTAAGTAATTAAAAAATTAAAACAAATCAATTAATACACCAAAAATACTAACTATAAATACAGGCACCAAATTTGAGACATACAGCGACTCCAGCGTGGTCTAGTCGGAAGAGAACGAGTTCTCATCTGGATAGATTGCGATCGAGCCTGTCGGAACGGTTGTGTAACTGCAGGACACAAATATTTGTGTGTCCCCTCCTGTAGCTGCCTCTGTTTCGACAGGTTCCCTGGATAGCTAGAATTGACCTGGCCCTTGGAAAGTGGGGAAGGGGTGAAATCCGTTGGGCCCACGGATGGATACCTTGGATCCATGGACTTAGGGCAGGTCTAATCACCTGGGATTCGAACCCACGGTGGGAATAAGGGAGGAGATTTGGGGAGGGGGGGAGGAAGGATTGTTCCAGGAACCAAACCTCACATAAACCCGGACACTCACACACTCACACACCCTCACCCGAACACTCACAGGGACACTCACACACACCCATAGACTGTGATAAGGGAGACCATCTGAGGGGACACAGATGGCCTCGTGGACCCACAGGTATAACCGGACACACACTCACCCGGACACTCACAGGGGCACTCACATTCACCCGGACACTCACAGGGATATACACACTCACACACAGACACACATCCATAGACACAAACTGTGATAAGGGAGACCATCTGAGGGGACACAGATGGCCTCCTGGACCCACAAGTATATATCAATATTTAATTTATTATTTAGTATTTAATTTTAAAAAATAAATAAATCATTTTTTTAATTAATATTTTATTCAATTATTAAATAATTATTTTAATAAATAAATAAATTAAATTTAATAAATAAATATTTATTATTTAATATGCAACTGAAAACTTATTTAATATGCAACTGAAAACTCACACCCCAGAAGTGACTCGAACCCATACTGCCAGGAGCAACGCAACTGGCATGTACACGATGCATTAATCCGCTTGACATATGTCAAGATTGGAATATGTATGATTGGAATCATACTTTTAAATTAAATTTATGTAAATTGATTGGAATATGTATGATTGGAATGAAACATATTGCAATCAATTTACATAAATAAACATTCACTAATATATTCTTTTAAAATGGACACAAGCGGATTAAGGCGTCCTGTACATACCAGTTGCGTTGCTCCTGGCAGTATGGGTTCGAGTCACTTTTAGGGTGTGAGTATTCAGTTTGCAGTTTTTGAGTTGAGTTTGCTATTGCATCAACTGAGATTCGATCGGGGACCATTAGCATTATAGCCAACGAACTCTCTCCGTTTAGACGGTAGGCCTCCAGTTTGTGTGTGTGTGTGTGTGTGTGTGTGTGTTTGTGTTAGAGAGAAATAGATGTAGTAGATATAAAAAAGAAAAAAATACATATATTTGATAGGCGGGTTCCAAGAGCTAATAACTCGATTCTGCTGATACATATAGTAAATACAAAGAGAAAATAAATACACACACACACACACACACGTTAATTGATAATGGACTGTTTTGTGTGCGTATCCATGTGTACTATTGTCAAGACCGACAGACACGTGAAGCTATGTGTGTTTATGTGTACCTGTAATTGAACTGACATGTGTACGGTAATTATCTGTATGTGTCCATTTTAAAGGTACACATTAGTGAATGTTTATTTATGTAAATTGATTGACATATGTACGTGTGCCCGCAATTAGTATTACTGTAATTTATATGGTTAAAATTTATACGATTGAATGACATAATTTCCCATTATTGTCACATTTTTTATTACATGTCTACTATTGTCAAGATCGACAGACACGTCCAGCTATGAGTGTTTATGTGTACCAGTAATTGATATGACATGTGTACTGTAACTATCTGCATGTGTCCATTTTAAAGGAATATATTAGTGAATGTCTATTTATGTAAATTGATTGGAATATGTATGTGGACGCTCGGTTAGTGTTACTGTAATTTATATGGTTAACGTTTGAATGACATAGTTTCCCCTCATTGTCACATTTTTTGTTACTATTTCGCTGCTCACTCTCTCTGAATCCCGTGGACTAATTTTGCTCACGTGTGTTTGTTTAGGGTACGGTAACCAAATGCTTTTTACACAAAAATTTGCAACTATTTGCTAAGAAACATTTCAAAAGATCATCTAAGTTTCTAATATGTATTCTTTTTCCTAACATACAAGTCAATCAGACAGTACCTTACCTCAGTCAGAAAAACTTTTCTTACTATATCTCGCAACGTCTTTTGCTTATATATCCTATCTTAAAAAAATAAATACTTAAATTCATAACTGCCAACTCCAAAGCCTTCAAGGCCACCAAACATCATTCCTTTCCATTAACCTCTCCCAAATACTCTTTTGCACCAATACACAAACTAGGGGGCTTTATAGCTGAGTGGACGTCGCTCTCGACTCGTAATCCTAGCTCATGCCATTTCCCGGTGATGGAACAAACGGAAATCAGCAGAGTTTCTATCATTCTGATGCCCCTGTTACCTAGCAGTAAATATGTACCTGGGCGTTAGACAGCTGTTACGGGCGGCTTCCTGGATGTGTGTGTGTGGAATAATTTTTATTAGTTAGTAATAATTGATTGATTGACAGTTGAGAGGCGGGCCGAAAGAGGAGAGCTCAACCCTCGCAAGCACAACTAGGTGAACACAACTACATAAATACTAACCAACCACGATCTCGACAATCCACTACACACGCAACCCGTTCCCCCCCCCCCCAACTCCCTAAATCTCTCTAACTAAGTAATTAAAAAATTAAAACAAATCAATTAATACACCAAAAATACTAACTATAAATACAGGCACCAAATTTGAGACATACAGCGACTCCAGCGTGGTCTAGTCGGAAGAGAACGAGTTCTCATCTGGATAGATTGCGATCGAGCCTGTCGGAACGGTTGTGTAACTGCAGGACACAAATATTTGTGTGTCCCCTCCTGTAGCTGCCTCTGTTTCGACAGGTTCCCTGGATAGCTAGAATTGACCTGGCCCTTGGAAAGTGGGGAAGGGGTGAAATCCGTTGGGCCCACGGATGGATACCTTGGATCCATGGACTTAGGGCAGGTCTAATCACCTGGGATTCGAACCCACGGTGGGAATAAGGGAGGAGATTTGGGGAGGGGGGGAGGAAGGATTGTTCCAGGAACCAAACCTCACATAAACCCGGACACTCACACACTCACACACCCTCACCCGAACACTCACAGGGACACTCACACACACCCATAGACTGTGATAAGGGAGACCATCTGAGGGGACACAGATGGCCTCGTGGACCCACAGGTATAACCGGACACTCACCCGGACACTCACAGGGGCACTCACATTCACCCGGACACTCACAGGGATATACACACTCACACACAGACACACATCCATAGACACAAACTGTGATAAGGGAGACCATCTGAGGGGACACAGATGGCCTCCTGGACCCACAAGTATATATCAATATTTAATTTATTATTTAGTATTTAATTTTAAAAAATAAATAAATCATTTTTTTAATTAATATTTTATTCAATTATTAAATAATTATTTTAATAAATAAATTAAATTAAATTTAATAAATAAATATTTATTATTTAATATGCAACTGAAAACTTATTTAATATGCAACTGAAAACTCACACCCCAGAAGTGACTCGAACCCATACTGCCAGGAGCAACGCAACTGGCATGTACACGATGCATTAATCCGCTTGACATATGTCAAGATTGGAATATGTATGATTGGAATCATACTTTTAAATTAAATTTATGTAAATTGATTGGAATATGTATGATTGGAATGAAACATATTGCAATCAATTTACATAAATAAACATTCACTAATATATTCTTTTAAAATGGACACAAGCGGATTAAGGCGTCCTGTACATACCAGTTGCGTTGCTCCTGGCAGTATGGGTTCGAGTCACTTTTAGGGTGTGAGTATTCAGTTTGCAGTTTTTGAGTTGAGTTTGCTATTGCATCAACTGAGATTCGATCGGGGACCATTAGCATTATAGCCAACGAACTCTCTCCGTTTAGACGGTAGGCCTCCAGTTTGTGTGTGTGTGTGTGTGTGTGTGTGTTTGTGTTAGAGAGAAATAGATGTAGTAGATATAAAAAAGAAAAAAATACATATATTTGATAGGCGGGTTCCAAGAGCTAATAACTCGATTCTGCTGATACATATAGTAAATACAAAGAGAAAATAAATACACACACACACACACACGTTAATTGATAATGGACTGTTTTGTGTGCGTATCCATGTGTACTATTGTCAAGACCGACAGACACGTGAAGCTATGTGTGTTTATGTGTACCTGTAATTGAACTGACATGTGTACGGTAATTATCTGTATGTGTCCATTTTAAAGGTACACATTAGTGAATGTTTATTTATGTAAATTGATTGACATATGTACGTGTGCCCGCAATTAGTATTACTGTAATTTATATGGTTAAAATTTATACGATTGAATGACATAATTTCCCATTATTGTCACATTTTTTATTACATGTCTACTATTGTCAAGATCGACAGACACGTCCAGCTATGAGTGTTTATGTGTACCAGTAATTGATATGACATGTGTACTGTAACTATCTGCATGTGTCCATTTTAAAGGAATATATTAGTGAATGTCTATTTATGTAAATTGATTGGAATATGTATGTGGACGCTCGGTTAGTGTTACTGTAATTTATATGGTTAACGTTTGAATGACATAGTTTCCCCTCATTGTCACATTTTTTGTTACTATTTCGCTGCTCACTCTCTCTGAATCCCGTGGACTAATTTTGCTCACGTGTGTTTGTTTAGGGTACGGTAACCAAATGCTTTTTACACAAAAATTTGCAACTATTTGCTAAGAAACATTTCAAAAGATCATCTAAGTTTCTAATATGTATTCTTTTTCCTAACATACAAGTCAATCAGACAGTACCTTACCTCAGTCAGAAAAACTTTTCTTACTATATCTCGCAACGTCTTTTGCTTATATATCCTATCTTAAAAAAATAAATACTTAAATTCATAACTGCCAACTCCAAAGCCTTCAAGGCCACCAAACATCATTCCTTTCCATTAACCTCTCCCAAATACTCTTTTGCACCAATACACAAACTAGGGGGCTTTATAGCTGAGTGGACGTCGCTCTCGACTCGTAATCCTAGCTCATGCCATTTCCCGGTGATGGAACAAACGGAAATCAGCAGAGTTTCTATCATTCTGATGCCCCTGTTACCTAGCAGTAAATATGTACCTGGGCGTTAGACAGCTGTTACGGGCGGCTTCCTGGATGTGTGTGTGTGGAATAATTTTTATTAGTTAGTAATAATTGATTGATTGACAGTTGAGAGGCGGGCCGAAAGAGGAGAGCTCAACCCTCGCAAGCACAACTAGGTGAACACAACTACATAAATACTAACCAACCACGATCTCGACAATCCACTACACACGCAACCCCCCCCCCCCCCCAACTCCCTAAATCTCTCTAACTAAGTAATTAAAAAATTAAAACAAATCAATTAATACACCAAAAATACTAACTATAAATACAGGCACCAAATTTGAGACATACAGCGACTCCAGCGTGGTCTAGTCGGAAGAGAACGAGTTCTCATCTGGATAGATTGCGATCGAGCCTGTCGGAACGGTTGTGTAACTGCAGGACACAAATATTTGTGTGTCCCCTCCTGTAGCTGCCTCTGTTTCGACAGGTTCCCTGGATAGCTAGAATTGACCTGGCCCTTGGAAAGTGGGGAAGGGGTGAAATCCGTTGGGCCCACGGATGGATACCTTGGATCCATGGACTTAGGGCAGGTCTAATCACCTGGGATTCGAACCCACGGTGGGAATAAGGGAGGAGATTTGGGGAGGGGGGGAGGAAGGATTGTTCCAGGAACCAAACCTCACATAAACCCGGACACTCACACACTCACACACCCTCACCCGAACACTCACAGGGACACTCACACACACCCATAGACTGTGATAAGGGAGACCATCTGAGGGGACACAGATGGCCTCGTGGACCCACAGGTATAACCGGACACACACTCCCGGACACTCACAGGGGCACTCACATTCACCCGGACACTCACAGGGATATACACACTCACACACAGACACACATCCATAGACACAAACTGTGATAAGGGAGACCATCTGAGGGGACACAGATGGCCTCCTGGACCCACAAGTATATATCAATATTTAATTTATTATTTAGTATTTAATTTTAAAAAATAAATAAATCATTTTTTTAATTAATATTTTATTCAATTATTAAATAATTATTTTAATAAATAAATAAATTAAATTTAATAAATAAATATTTATTATTTAATATGCAACTGAAAACTTATTTAATATGCAACTGAAAACTCACACCCCAGAAGTGACTCGAACCCATACTGCCAGGAGCAACGCAACTGGCATGTACACGATGCATTAATCCGCTTGACATATGTCAAGATTGGAATATGTATGATTGGAATCATACTTTTAAATTAAATTTATGTAAATTGATTGGAATATGTATGATTGGAATGAAACATATTGCAATCAATTTACATAAATAAACATTCACTAATATATTCTTTTAAAATGGACACAAGCGGATTAAGGCGTCCTGTACATACCAGTTGCGTTGCTCCTGGCAGTATGGGTTCGAGTCACTTTTAGGGTGTGAGTATTCAGTTTGCAGTTTTTGAGTTGAGTTTGCTATTGCATCAACTGAGATTCGATCGGGGACCATTAGCATTATAGCCAACGAACTCTCTCCGTTTAGACGGTAGGCCTCCAGTTGTGTGTGTGTGTGTGTGTGTGTGTGTGTTTGTGTTAGAGAGAAATAGATGTAGTAGATATAAAAAAGAAAAAAATACATATATTTGATAGGCGGGTTCCAAGAGCTAATAACTCGATTCTGCTGATACATATAGTAAATACAAAGAGAAAATAAATACACACACACACACACGTTAATTGATAATGGACTGTTTTGTGTGCGTATCCATGTGTACTATTGTCAAGACCGACAGACACGTGAAGCTATGTGTGTTTATGTGTACCTGTAATTGAACTGACATGTGTACGGTAATTATCTGTATGTGTCCATTTTAAAGGTACACATTAGTGAATGTTTATTTATGTAAATTGATTGACATATGTACGTGTGCCCGCAATTAGTATTACTGTAATTTATATGGTTAAAATTTATACGATTGAATGACATAATTTCCCATTATTGTCACATTTTTTATTACATGTCTACTATTGTCAAGATCGACAGACACGTCCAGCTATGAGTGTTTATGTGTACCAGTAATTGATATGACATGTGTACTGTAACTATCTGCATGTGTCCATTTTAAAGGAATATATTAGTGAATGTCTATTTATGTAAATTGATTGGAATATGTATGTGGACGCTCGGTTAGTGTTACTGTAATTTATATGGTTAACGTTTGAATGACATAGTTTCCCCTCATTGTCACATTTTTTGTTACTATTTCGCTGCTCACTCTCTCTGAATCCCGTGGACTAATTTTGCTCACGTGTGTTTGTTTAGGGTACGGTAACCAAATGCTTTTTACACAAAAATTTGCAACTATTTGCTAAGAAACATTTCAAAAGATCATCTAAGTTTCTAATATGTATTCTTTTTCCTAACATACAAGTCAATCAGACAGTACCTTACCTCAGTCAGAAAAACTTTTCTTACTATATCTCGCAACGTCTTTTGCTTATATATCCTATCTTAAAAAAATAAATACTTAAATTCATAACTGCCAACTCCAAAGCCTTCAAGGCCACCAAACATCATTCCTTTCCATTAACCTCTCCCAAATACTCTTTTGCACCAATACACAAACTAGGGGGCTTTATAGCTGAGTGGACGTCGCTCTCGACTCGTAATCCTAGCTCATGCCATTTCCCGGTGATGGAACAAACGGAAATCAGCAGAGTTTCTATCATTCTGATGCCCCTGTTACCTAGCAGTAAATATGTACCTGGGCGTTAGACAGCTGTTACGGGCGGCTTCCTGGATGTGTGTGTGTGGAATAATTTTTATTAGTTAGTAATAATTGATTGATTGACAGTTGAGAGGCGGGCCGAAAGAGGAGAGCTCAACCCTCGCAAGCACAACTAGGTGAACACAACTACATAAATACTAACCAACCACGATCTCGACAATCCACTACACACGCAACCCGTTCCCCCCCCCCCCCAACTCCCTAAATCTCTCTAAGTAATTAAAAAATTAAAACAAATCAATTAATACACCAAAAATACTAACTATAAATACAGGCACCAAATTTGAGACATACAGCGACTCCAGCGTGGTCTAGTCGGAAGAGAACGAGTTCTCATCTGGATAGATTGCGATCGAGCCTGTCGGAACGGTTGTGTAACTGCAGGACACAAATATTTGTGTGTCCCCTCCTGTAGCTGCCTCTGTTTCGACAGGTTCCCTGGATAGCTAGAATTGACCTGGCCCTTGGAAAGTGGGGAAGGGGTGAAATCCGTTGGGCCCACGGATGGATACCTTGGATCCATGGACTTAGGGCAGGTCTAATCACCTGGGATTCGAACCCACGGTGGGAATAAGGGAGGAGATTTGGGGAGGGGGGGAGGAAGGATTGTTCCAGGAACCAAACCTCACATAAACCCGGACACTCACACACTCACACACCCTCACCCGAACACTCACAGGGACACTCACACACACCCATAGACTGTGATAAGGGAGACCATCTGAGGGGACACAGATGGCCTCGTGGACCCACAGGTATAACCGGACACACACTCACCCGGACACTCACAGGGGCACTCACATTCACCCGGACACTCACAGGGATATACACACTCACACACAGACACACATCCATAGACACAAACTGTGATAAGGGAGACCATCTGAGGGGACACAGATGGCCTCCTGGACCCACAAGTATATATCAATATTTAATTTATTATTTAGTATTTAATTTTAAAAAATAAATAAATCATTTTTTTAATTAATATTTTATTCAATTATTAAATAATTATTTTAATAAATAAATAAATTAAATTTAATAAATAAATATTTATTATTTAATATGCAACTGAAAACTTATTTAATATGCAACTGAAAACTCACACCCCAGAAGTGACTCGAACCCATACTGCCAGGAGCAACGCAACTGGCATGTACACGATGCATTAATCCGCTTGACATATGTCAAGATTGGAATATGTATGATTGGAATCATACTTTTAAATTAAATTTATGTAAATTGATTGGAATATGTATGATTGGAATGAAACATATTGCAATCAATTTACATAAATAAACATTCACTAATATATTCTTTTAAAATGGACACAAGCGGATTAAGGCGTCCTGTACATACCAGTTGCGTTGCTCCTGGCAGTATGGGTTCGAGTCACTTTTAGGGTGTGAGTATTCAGTTTGCAGTTTTTGAGTTGAGTTTGCTATTGCATCAACTGAGATTCGATCGGGGACCATTAGCATTATAGCCAACGAACTCTCTCCGTTTAGACGGTAGGCCTCCAGTTTGTGTGTGTGTGTGTGTGTGTGTGTGTGTTTGTGTTAGAGAGAAATAGATGTAGTAGATATAAAAAAGAAAAAAATACATATATTTGATAGGCGGGTTCCAAGAGCTAATAACTCGATTCTGCTGATACATATAGTAAATACAAAGAGAAAATAAATACACACACACACACACACGTTAATTGATAATGGACTGTTTTGTGTGCGTATCCATGTGTACTATTGTCAAGACCGACAGACACGTGAAGCTATGTGTGTTTATGTGTACCTGTAATTGAACTGACATGTGTACGGTAATTATCTGTATGTGTCCATTTTAAAGGTACACATTAGTGAATGTTTATTTATGTAAATTGATTGACATATGTACGTGTGCCCGCAATTAGTATTACTGTAATTTATATGGTTAAAATTTATACGATTGAATGACATAATTTCCCATTATTGTCACATTTTTTATTACATGTCTACTATTGTCAAGATCGACAGACACGTCCAGCTATGAGTGTTTATGTGTACCAGTAATTGATATGACATGTGTACTGTAACTATCTGCATGTGTCCATTTTAAAGGAATATATTAGTGAATGTCTATTTATGTAAATTGATTGGAATATGTATGTGGACGCTCGGTTAGTGTTACTGTAATTTATATGGTTAACGTTTGAATGACATAGTTTCCCCTCATTGTCACATTTTTTGTTACTATTTCGCTGCTCACTCTCTCTGAATCCCGTGGACTAATTTTGCTCACGTGTGTTTGTTTAGGGTACGGTAACCAAATGCTTTTTACACAAAAATTTGCAACTATTTGCTAAGAAACATTTCAAAAGATCATCTAAGTTTCTAATATGTATTCTTTTTCCTAACATACAAGTCAATCAGACAGTACCTTACCTCAGTCAGAAAAACTTTTCTTACTATATCTCGCAACGTCTTTTGCTTATATATCCTATCTTAAAAAAATAAATACTTAAATTCATAACTGCCAACTCCAAAGCCTTCAAGGCCACCAAACATCATTCCTTTCCATTAACCTCTCCCAAATACTCTTTTGCACCAATACACAAACTAGGGGGCTTTATAGCTGAGTGGACGTCGCTCTCGACTCGTAATCCTAGCTCATGCCATTTCCCGGTGATGGAACAAACGGAAATCAGCAGAGTTTCTATCATTCTGATGCCCCTGTTACCTAGCAGTAAATATGTACCTGGGCGTTAGACAGCTGTTACGGGCGGCTTCCTGGATGTGTGTGTGTGGAATAATTTTTATTAGTTAGTAATAATTGATTGATTGACAGTTGAGAGGCGGGCCGAAAGAGGAGAGCTCAACCCTCGCAAGCACAACTAGGTGAACACAACTACATAAATACTAACCAACCACGATCTCGACAATCCACTACACACGCAACCCGTTCCCCCCCCCCC